>NC_058055.1:9755821-10055821 GCF_020085105.1 Siniperca chuatsi
TAATTTGCCATATAAGTTGATGTTGCAGAACCAGGGGTGCAGCACAAAGTTCTGTATATAGGCATTCTCTATGCCCCCACCCTCGCCTTCATGGCTATTCATTCTAGTATCTTTGTGGACTTTCCTCAGTCTCCTTATTCCCCAAAGTTCTACTCCCCTGTACAGAAAAGCAAACTACCTAAGCACTGTCTTTGCCACTCAGTGTTGCAGTGTGACCTCATTCATTGTTGATGTTGCACTCTCAATGTCACTCTGACTTGTGCTTGGAGGAGCCAAGCATCCTTTTGGAAGAGATTGTTAATTGAGGTAGAAACATGGTTGAAGTAGGATTACTGGTTCCCTGCCTTCTAAAAAAGTAATTCAAATAAAAACATCACTGAGCTCACATAATTACTTTTTCAGTGACTGGCTGAACATCATTATTATGTTCAGTCGCATCTCATGCAATGATACTTAATTGAGGACAAGGTTTTTGTTTGAGTAGATGATTTTGGTATGTAATGTATGTGAAAGGTGTAAAGAAGACAACAGAGAGTGGGGTTGCTATGGTAAAAAGAGAAAATGCTACAGTATTAGAAACCTCAAGATTCTGCACTGTACTTTTTTGAGTTCTGCACTGAATATTTGGTCACATGGTCCATTTGTATGAGGGCTGTTAACTGTTTAAAACAAACATTCATTATTTGTAGGGATTAAAACTGATTTGTACAGATTACATTTGCATTTTGACTGAGTACCAAGGCTTTATTACGGTCTGAGCAAAGTTGCTCAGGCAGAGGTGAAGGTGTTTATATGTCTGTCAAATGGAGAAAACTTGGAATGAAGTTGCCAGTTAGAGACAATTTCTTTTTTTTACTTTGGCTGCTACTGTCAAAACAAACCTTTAAGGCTTGATCATAGATTTAAACTCCTATTTTGTAACATACTGTGCATTCACTAAGCCAGAACAAGAACTATTTACCTTTAAATGCTCAAATAGTGAACAGTAAAATATATTTTTCTCTTACAGAAGGTGAAAGAAATACCTTTTCTTTAAAAAAAAAAAAAGGTCCACATTGTAGTTAGACATTTGCCATCACTCTTCACTAAGAGATGTAATGAGTTTTTATTGTGAAAGCTATATCGCTTTTGCTAATGTGATAAATCACTATTGGCTCAGTTTCTTTACTCCACCAAAGTGACCCCAAGTTGGCAGTGTGACTAATGACTGAAAGGAACATGTTTTAGCCCATTTACTACTGTACAAACCACTTGACATAACAGCTAACCATTTTGCAAACCATGCTGGAATGCATTTTTAGCCATGCTAGCGATATGGCTCAAAATTTACTTTGTCCAATACTTTGGTTTACAGCAAAATACCTGCAAAGCTAATGCCATTCCCATCAGCCTCAGCTTTAGGTTACTTTGTGTTTAGTGTTGAGTAGCTACTGAATGTTAGCATGCTAACATGCTAAGTTACGATGGTGAACATGGTTAACGTTACACCTGCTTATCAGCATGTTTGCAATGTCATTTTGAGCATGTTAGCATGTTGACATTAGCATTTAGCTCAAAGCACTGCTGTGCCTCAGTATAGCCCATAGACTGTAGGTATAGCCTCACAGAGCTGCCAGCATGGCTGTAGACTCTAGTCTTATTTCAACTGTTACATTGGTTTCATTTTTGTACAATAGAAATATTTATTGGCACAAAGTTTAAATTAGTTTGAGTTATGTAATCCATCAATAAAGGTATGTTAACATAGTGAGGTAATCCCAGTCGATCACACCTTGGGAAAACTCAGGGCATAAACACTCTAGGACCACAACCACTAAAGGGGTCACAGGATCAGTGTGACTTTCTGTGTTGCTTGCTCCTCACACTTTGCATGGTGTTAAGTTGACTGACTCACCCCCTTTAATACATGATGCAGGCTGCCAACTCTCATGCACTGACTGTGAGACTCACTCAATTGACACTTTTCACATGCTCTCACACCAAACATCCATTTTCTCATGCAGTGAAAAACAAATTCATAACTGATAACATCGCTGTGCGACAAGACAGAGCAGCACAGCTGGGAATATAGAAAAGCCAAACATAGATGGAAAAAAATCTAAAGTTCACCACCTCCATATGACAGAGTTTTTGTTGAAACTGAAACAAATTATTAAAGATGCACAAGCTGTATTAAGTTACTGCTAATGCAAACCGAACATTTCCTACTGCTGCAAAAATGCGTCTACAAAACAACGGTCATTTTCTGCATTTTTTGACAGCGTATCAGTTTGAAATATTGCAGGGAGTAATGGAACAAGAAGGAGCAGCCACAATGAGCTGTTAGATGAAGAGTTGCAGGCGACAGACAGCACACCTCCAACTTCTCAGCCAGGTAACCAACTCCTTTCACTGTGCCCTGCTGTTTGCAGAGTCATGCCGTGTGCTGCATAAAATCAGATCATGGTTGCTCATAGAATGATGGAAAAAGGCCAATTATTGCCTGACTTCTTTATTAAAACAACAATAGTTTGTTTTGCTGCCTCCAGAATTCTGTGATCTGTAGTATTAAACTGAATTTGCTGTTACCACCAGTAACTACAGGTGACGCCAAATCAACCAGGACTGAAATCTTAAGGATTGCCACTTTGATAAAAATGATAAATGAAAAATCGTTCACTGCTTGTTGATAATGTTCCTAGACAGCTTCCTTGAGGAATCTCGCAACTAGTAGTTTTTACACTTGAATGTGATCCATCAAAAAAGACCAAAGTTTCCAAATTTCTGTCAAGCCAGAAAGTCGCTGTCCTCATTAAACTGTAACATTTCAGTTTCTCTAATAAAATAAATTGCGATCATTTCAATCAAACGCAGCAACAGAGTCAAGTAGCACGAAACCTACCATATTTTTCTTATCAATCTCTCTAAGCCAATTCATCACTCATCTGATTACCAGATAATGGTAATAACAGAAAGTTAGAACAGATAATTACAGTTGCACACATTTTTGCTGATGTACTTTTGTGTTCCCTTGTTTAGGGCAAATAGTGAAATACTGTCCAGTTTTTCACTAGGCTACCTGCTATAGCTCAATAAACTCCCCACTGGAAGGGTTTCAGGACAAGCATGGCGGACACCTGCTGGAAAGTTCTACAAATACAATGATGCATTATGGAACTGATCTTGTCACCTTAAAGAGAATCACATACATTAGTTACTGTAAAAGCAGCAAAATTGTTCAATATGTCAAGGAAACCCATCTGGGAAATTATGGCAGCATTTGCTTAAGATGGAAACTGTCTGAAGCTCACTAAGAGGGAACGATGAACTCTTAACAGAATTACCATGGCACAACCACAAAAACACCCTCAGAAGTTACCAGAGAATTCAACAAAGTCAACTTTTACACTGTAAACAAAAAACTGCACATATTAGGCTTCTAAAAGTTTCCATTGTATTCAATCCAGTCCAAAAATATTCCCAACCTGATGTAAAGATCATAACAAGTGGATACTTTTTGAATGAGTTTGATGCTCAAGAAATTTTCTTTTCTGTTTTACAGCAGTTTTTACTTAATTTTCTGTATATATATGGACCAAGGACATCATGTGAACTGCAGTTTCGTCTTTGGTCATTACATCAAAATGACCACATATTGGACAAACATCAGTGCCTCTTGGATGTCCTTCCCCTCTCATCCATTCAGTTTGTTTGATGTAGACAATTACATACTGTGTACTTGAGATTTGGAACTGAGCAGGTTTGGCATGAGCCTATGTGTTAGAGACAATTATACAATAATATTATGAGACACAGGCCTATTTCTAACCCTCTTGAAGGACTGAATTTTGTTCCAGCGGGAGCAAGCACTGTGAAGGCCATGAATGCTGGCAGCCAGACAGAAATGTCCCCGATAAGAACGCTGACTTTAACATTTAACACCTGCATCTTGTACTTTTTTTCTTGCCCTATAGTAGCCTTGCTTAAGCCCACTGAAATGGGAGTCTACCGAAGACACAATTCAGCAAAAATTATTATTGGAGAGAGAGATTTTATATGTTGTGCTGAATGAAATTGACTTATTAAGCTACCTTGTGTTAAGCCTTTATATATGGAAATGAAACAAGGTAAAGGTAAAAGGTAAAATGACAATATTCCAGTGAATGAAATGTTCCATTTGTGTTCACTCTGGCTTAAACTGGGAGGCTCCACAGTGAGAAAACCAACATGCAAATTACACTTTCCCAGTGAAAATATTTGGCAAGAATTCACAACAACAACTTACTGTCACTATTACTTTTTCTGATTTAAGTTAGTAGTATATGAAGCCTAATATTACCCTCGCCCTCGAGGTGAAAGAGGGTGGAGATAAAGGCGGGAATGTGTGGGAGAGCAGAGAAGAAAAAGCAAGGTTTCTAAGAGGTAAAATGCCAAGGCTGAGACATTAGACCTTCTCCTGAAAAGCTGTGAATTCTGTGAAAATTCAAGGTTACAAATGAGCAGCATGAGGATTCCCAGTTTGGGCTCCAAGCCCTCACTGGGGAAACCTCTGAGATCTTTAGCAGAGTGTTAAAGAGTTGATAATTAAAGTTGATAATCCACACATCCAACTCATTTTCTGCCATTGCTTGTCGAATATTAATAAACACAAACACAAAATTCCTGGTTTCCTTTCATGTAAGTGGCGTAACTGACAATAATGTGCACCTTAGAGAGATGAACATTGTTTTAACAAAATACAGTTTTTCAAGTTGAAAAGTGTCATTAATTTAAATAAGTCCACCTGTTTTTTTTAATCAGAACATCATTTGATTTTTTTCTCAGTTATACCTCCTTTAACTGCCTTCTAAAGGTTCTTGTCCTCCTGGCTTAATGGGCTGATCTGGGTGTCCCATCAGTTTATCTCACAGGCTGCTCTGCAGAGATGGTTGTCCCAGACAACAAGAAGATAAATGTGGATCAAAAAGCCTACATGTACTGCTTGGAAACAAGCCATGGCTTTGTCAACACTTCAGTGGCCCTAGGTTACTGATAATGTAATCTGTAAAACAAGCTTAATATATTTCTTCATATTATAAATCAAACTTCTTCATCAAGACTTCCAAGTCAACTAACTTGACTCTATATATATATATATATATATATATGTTTTCACTTAAGGTAAAATACTTGATGATTTCATGTTGGGTTTTTTTTCATTCATTATGAATTAACATACTCCGCTCAAAGTTCAGTGTACTTAAGGACAGAGTTTTGGGTTTCTTGGATAGTATAATAAAAGAAGGCAGGGAGTGTTGACATGCAACAACATGCAATAGCGTCTATCTGAAC
Source organism: Siniperca chuatsi (assembly GCF_020085105.1). NCBI lineage: Eukaryota > Metazoa > Chordata > Actinopteri > Centrarchiformes > Sinipercidae > Siniperca > Siniperca chuatsi. The sequence goes on from NC_058055.1 coordinate 9,761,132, forward strand.
AGATGCATGGACAATGGATTTATTCATTCTTGTGTTTTTTATTGGAATAGTTTAATGGCTTGCAAGAAAATGGGCCTTTGATTGAAACTTTTATTCCCTATTTATTACTGCACTGAAACGCCACTAACATTCTCTGTTATTCTTTTATTTCATTTCAACTTATCTTCTTTTCCTTTTTATTGTCCACTTTAAATGATTCAACCCATTTTAAGCCCCATATAAATCGCTTTGAATAGTCTCGTAATAATTTTGTAAGAGGCCCTTCCACGGCAAGAACTACTTTTGCTGTACAATGGTTACCCCACTCAAACATGCTGTAACCAGACATGGAGTCTTGGTGTTGAAAGCCATTTGTAGGGTCCCACCAGCAATGAGAAGCCTTGACATTTAAAGGGAGAGCTGCAGGACAAATGCCAGCATATGTTTAGAGACAAACAGCAGCAGTTAATCAAGAACGACCACTGTGTCAGAATGGCAGAAGGCTGCCTCCCACACCGGGTCATCTTCTCCCAGCTGGCAATGGGTAAAATGGTCAGATAAGGGAGATATAAAAAACTCTGTGAAGGCTACCCTTTAACAAAAGTTTAGATCAGTACTCAACCTTATGAGAAAAACAACCCTCAGATCCACTATCATGATCAGTGTCAAACCAAATTCACAACACCAAGGACACAGCACAAGCAGAGAATAGCCTAGATTTCCAAACGTGTCACCACTGTGGAAATGTAGGACAGAAGTCCATACGCAAATGTCCATATGTTTTAAAGGTGTCTTTGGATTGACTATGTGATAGTGCATGCCAAGTCACAGATCAGCTATTTTTATGATATACAGTATAGAAAACATGGGATCCTGGTGCAAATATTACCATAAAGAAATTATTATTTTGCTATGACTTAAGAAATATTGTACATAATATCTATACGGCTATGGAGACATGACGTTTAACAGTCTTGATGCTGTACATCCTCTAAGGAGGGCTGTTCCTGTATCTGTTCAAATTGTACAAACAAATACCGGTTGATTTCTAAGGCTGACAGTTTACTATTTTTTTATATATGGTGCTACATATATTTTATAACATTCACTTTGGTGACATTGTTAGATTACATTAAACCACTTAAACTGACAAACATCAAAATCAAATTCCGCATTAAATTGGACAGATAGCCCTGCTGCATTTGTTAACACAGCTGGGCTACAGCAACCTGCAGTACCTGCAACATGCCTTTTACTCTGTTTGTATTAGAAGCAATGCTTTTGAGGTACGTTAAAATAAAGTGAATCCAGCAGTGAATTAAATATGGAGAAAACAATTCTAGTCACAACACTATTTTAAAACTGAAGCAGAACGATGATGTAGTAGAGTCCACATGGCCCAGATGTGTTCACATTCAATTTCAGACCATGTACTTTCTGGCTGCACTAAGAATGTAGCTCATGTGGACTGTGATGGTTGTGGGTTTAAAAGCAAAATTAGGCGACTGTAGTTCATTTGGGATCATAGTTAGATCAGTCATCCATCTGACAAACACTTTAGTCCATGACACAGTATCCTGAGTACAATAAATATGTGTAATATAAACATCCTGTTGTATGTGCACATTAAAAAAACAGAATCCAGTTAGAATTAAGTTTTTTCCAAAACTAAAGAAAAAAGAGAGTTGCATATGAACATAATTCACAGGAAATACCGCTGAATGTACAGGAGCAATATCCCTCTAGAGACGATCAATTACTTATTATTCATTCAATGTAAGGTGTCTCCATTATTTTGTCACCTGTGGTGGGCTTTATCTTTGATCATTTGATGCAGCGTTTCCCAAACCTCTCCTGGAGTACCCCTTGTCCCCTGCTCCAACACATGCAACTGATTCAAATGATCAACTCATTATGAACTCCTGAAGCTGCTTGATGATAACAAGCTGATCATTTAAAACAGCTGTGTTGGAGCAGGGAGAGATCTAAACCATGGACTAAACCAGGACAAGGGCTACTGGAGAGGTTGGGAAATAACCCTGATGACATCATCAGGGTTATTTTCTCAGACTTCAGTGCTCCCTCCAGAGAAACAGAAGAGTAGCTCTGGCTGAGTAGCTCTGGATGTGTAAAATTGGTCAAGTGCCACTTTAACATTGCTTGCCAGCTACCTTTAAATGGAAAGAAAAACAAGAACCACACTTTACTTTGTTGTAGTGTGTAAGTAGTGTTGAGCAGACACAGCCAGGGCAGTTCTCCATCTGACCAGCACTTTGGTCAGTGACAAAGCTATTAAGTATGTGTGTCACGGATGTGTGTACGAGGCACTAGGATTGAGGACCCAAATACTTACACTTTATTAAACCAATGTTCAAAATAACAGGCTTGCAGTCAGGCACAAGAAGGCAATCCAAACAAGCAAACTAATCCGCAAGGCAGGCAGGCAGGCAGGCAGGTCATAAACACGCAGCAAGTCAAAACACTGGTAACAGATATCAGGCAGAAAATCAAGAACAGATACAGATGGCTGGAACACAAGTGCACAACAATGAAGACATGACAAAAAGGGAAACGGCTGGTGAGCTGGTTATACACTGATGAGAAAATGAGAGTCATGTGTGTCAGCAGGTGGGGATGATTTGGGAATGTGAACAGGGGAGCAGGTAGACATGGGAGTCAGGTGACCAGGATTGGTGGGAAAGTCTGGGGGCATCTACTGGACAGGTGGAGAATGGCAGGTCTGGAGAGTTCCTCAGAAATGCACAGGCCTGGCCTGTGCATTTCTGAGAAGTGGCTGGACAACTCGATCTTCATTCATTGTAAAGTGTTTCCATTATTTTGTCCTTCCGGCAGTAGGCTTCATTTTTGATCATTTGATAGACCGATTTAGGATAGGTTGAGTAGTGATGTGCTGATAAAATCTCAAAGCTTTCAAACCCTCTTCCTGTTTGTGCTGAAAAAAAAAAAAAAGAGACACTTTGAGACATTGAATACAGTAGTGATGGTCATACGAAGCCTTTTGAAGCTTTTTGGTCTTTTTTCTTGTTTGTTGCTGAAAAAATGCACTGAAAACAGAAAGGAAAGTGATATCTGTTTTGCAGGAATTATAGCATCTATAGACTGGGGCCAAAGCAGTGGCACCACACCTCACTGATTTCAGTTTCAATCCCATATGTGTACAGTATAAGAACATCTATAAGAAGGCTATATGTGATGTTTGTGTATGCGTCAAGCAGCCAACATGCCTGTGTGTGGTTCTGGCCCAACTGCTCACTTGTTTCATGGTTGGCTTGGACTGACGTCTGTGGCTGCCAAGAGCTGCATACCTCCTACGTTGCACAAGCACAAACATTAACACACACAGCATGAAACATGCCATGAGATAGAGAGGACTCTTCATTACACCTTCATTCAAAATAACTTCTTTAGTAAAAAGACAGGTCTGCTGCTGTCTGTTCCCTACAGCCTTCTGAACAAACTAATATTGAGTAGCTTTCAGTTTCTGAAAAATGCTCTCACAAGCATGGTGCACGTTCTTTGAAATAATGTAACTGCACCTCACACCTGGTCACACCATGCTGACCAGGTCATGTGTCCTGTTTTGTCATTTGTTTCCAAAGTGCAATCACTGCAGGATCTAAATCGTCCATCACTATATGTTTGTGTATTATGCATTACATTCTGTAGTTGGTGAGGTGAAATAAACTTGAAATAATTAATCACATCTCATCAGTCCCGTTTGCTTTTGATGCACATTGCTTACAGGTTTGTTTAACCTCTTCAGGCCCAATAACACATGCATCACAACCTTTGTTCATATCACAGAACACTTTTTAAATTGTCCTTTTATGATCCAGACATGTTTAACCTTTAAATGCATAGCCTACCTCGTGTCTTTATTACACCCTGTCTAATTCATTCATTTCATTAAAATAAACTCTCAACTGGTATTCCTCAAACTATTTGTTTTTAACAATGTTCTGGTGTCAAAATGTCAAAAATGATTTAAAAAAAAAGCATTGTTTTTCTAATGTTTTTCTCTAAAAAGTTTATAGGGTCGCTAGAGACACGAGGTGTGTCAGAGCGTTACATGTTTTATTCCCGGTGCACTGGATGCAAATGATAGCAGGTGATGTTGTGTTTTCCTGTTTGGCCTCATGATGGCGCTGTCATCTCACCGTTACTATGAATACATACAGACACAATGACGAAAAAGTTGGTTTATATTAGCTTACTGTCACAGTAGCATGATGGTGCAGCACCTGGGTGTCAGGTGTGTAGAGCAGCACTTTCTTTGATACTGGAGGGTATTGATGTCGAAATGAGGATGAACCTGAAGATACCTGAATGTGTTCTTGTGGAGCCTGACTGGAGCCTGACTACAACTAAAGAAGTTAGGACTGAGGAGGGAACCTAATATAGTTGTCTCAGCTACCTCGAATGTGCTGCTATAAATGCGCATGTAGCACATGTAGCACCAAATGTCCAACTTGGCAAGATTTCACAAGCATTGGGCTTTCCTGGAGAAAAGGAAAGATGGGCCACGACTTCCAAAGGCTGATGGGTGCTCTAAAAGTCTTTCAGAAGTCTTTTAAAAATGTTTTTTTCAGAAACAGAGCCGCTTCAGCTGAGGAACTTCCACAAACACGCTGAAGATGCCGCATCTGTGGGCAGTGCGCACAACCACTGTATGTTGCAATGACCACAAGTGACTGTGATTGGTGATCACTGTGCTGACTAATTTGGGTTTGGTAGGTGCCAGTCTATGAGAAATTACAGTAGCCTATGTATAAGATTACATGATAACATTAAATATAACAGGCTGCCGCTGAAAATGATTTATTATTATTTTTTTAAAATTCTGATATCTATAAATGATTGTAATAATTTCATAAATGGCAAAATATTTGTTTGTGTTTGTCATTGTTAATAACACATTCTGAAAAGTTTACAAGCAATATAATTTTAATATATGGCTTATGCTGCCTTAAGTGCCGGGTCGCTAAACACCGACTTATGTAGGAATGTTTGAAAAAACACGGGTAAATTTAACGGGTAAAGACAATAATAATGTGTGTCTGATGTGTCCACATAAAGCTCAATCTAGTCCTTATTCCTTGTTGAAAAATATGAATCTACGAATATGAAACAATATTGATACTAAAATTGTACCAAGACACAAACTGTCTCTAGTCCATTCTCAGTGTGTAACTTAATATGGTTAATATGAAAACAGCCCTCTAGTGTCAAACTCTGCACAGCATTCTGCACAGTTAAGGTCAAACATCCAAGTGAAGTAACAATGAGGGTTTATGGTATTAGCAAATACGCCCTGGAATTCTCACTTTATAGTATCAAATGATCCTTAAATTGAGTTTGTGGTGGCAACTGCAACATGGCTTTTCTTGATTGCTAATAGATGTCTCTGTCAAACATTTCTGGACGTCAGGTAGAAAATGTGTTGTACATTACTGAATGTAGGCCTACAACACATGCCTGTTTGTAATTTAATCTCAACTTTCTGATGAATCCCACTAAAATTAAAATAAAATCGTATGTCCTTTTGACCCATTCATTCAGTACACTGATTTAAGTCCATAGTTGATCTGTAGAAGGGTTTTAAAACTGCAGAGGCATAAAAGACAATTCATTAAATTGGCAGTGTGCTCTGAGGAGTCTGACAGACCTATATGCAGATATTACCAGGTGTAGCATCTGAATTATCTTAACAAGTGACCATATTTTTTATTTTTTTTATCAACATGCATACTTTGGATCAGTGTGGGCTGGAACGCATCTGGAAAATTATGAACTTTTTTAAAAATGTACCTTCTTATCCAAAAGAAATATTAAACAGCATAAACAGCAATGACTGACATAGGAAACAGGCCTGTGCCCCAATAAAGCAAGTCCACAAAAATGCGAAACACACACACACACACACACACTTTGATATAAAACAAATGGAGACACAAAGCACTATATTATATAAATGAGGGGTTCGGCTATAGCCTACAGACATGGCACGTTAATAATAAAATCCGCATCTCTCTTCCACCAAATTATCTAAAAATGTTTAATTTGACCAATAAGCACCCTGCTCTTATTTCAGTGGGGGAAGGTGCCGATGTTGGACGGGTACAAAAGTCCTTTCCTGAATTCACTTTTAAACAAATCGAGCTTGAGCCTCTGACTCTGAACCTCTCAGTTTAGGAGGAGTTTGTGACTCCTGCAGCTCTCCTGCGACCTTTACCACAACGCTTCTCACAACGTGAGCGCTGGATTGAGCTGTAACACTTAGCCGACTGGGACCCGTGGAGACTTTAGTCGTGCAAAGTTCCAGTCTCTTGGCCAAGTAAACCCTTTCTGGGACATGAGCCAAACTATACGACAGTTTTCTTGCAGCAAAATGTGGCCGGGGGGGGAGAAAATAAAGACGTGCGACTTTGTGAGCGTTCCCAGCTTGGCGCCAAAAACTGAAGAAAGTCGGGTTCATTTCACCAAAAACTCAATAGGACACGGTTCCGGCAGGCTGAAGGAGTCCGACAAAGCAGATGCAAACATTTCCGAATCCGGACACATTAATCCGCCAGCCTGTGACATGGAAAAACACTGCTGTCAAACACCTGCTGCTCCTCAAGAGGAGTTGTTAAACGCTGACTGCCGTGTGGGCGACGGACGCTCTTTTTCTGCCAGCGCCACAATCTCAGAAACAGCCAGGGAGCTCTGCAAAGCTGTGTCCGTGTCGCTGGGACTGGCCACGGAGTCCAGTGACACGAGCGACATGGAGCCTGCTCTCCCCCCCTGCGCTGAAAATGACCAGATGCGAGAAGAATACGTGTTCGGAGTCGGAGCCGTGCTTCTGAACTGTCCCGGAGCCGAGTACAGGTGCCCCGAACGAGATGACCGGCCCCTGCACGGCCAGGAGCAACTGGTGGAAATGTTAAAAAGTTCAGAGACCGCTGCGCGTCTGCAGCACCTCACCTCCCCTCGGACATCTGTGGGTGAGCAAAACTTCGCACTGTGTAAGGCTGATGACATAACTTCAGAAGAGATAGATCATCTGGACACAGCGCGTGCAGCCTCTTGCCCTTATGCCCAATCCGCGCCAGGCAACTTCGCACACTTCGGCCAGACGGCCACAGAGAGGCCGTGCCAGGTCTACAAACCCCCTGATGAAGCGAGAGACCTCGGGGTGGACATGGAGAACAAGTTCGGCGGTTATCAGCCAGAACAATACAGCGTCAAAATCAAATCTGAGGACAGTGAATCTGCCGGGGCGTTGTGGGGCAGTAATTACACCTTTACTGACAAGTACAACTCTCAGTGTTGGGGTTCGAGGCAGTGCATGAACGCGCACGGCACAGGGGCCACCACCGCGTTCATATGTAATCCATATGAAAGTAGCGCCATGCGCCCTGAACAGTGGTGCCCTGGCGGGATGCTGAGGCCGCCCTATGCCAACTCCAGCTACGTGAAGACTGAAGTCGGCGAATGGCTGGATGTCGCCTACAATGACACCAGGTAAGCTAAAATAATAACAAAAAATAATACAAATAATAATGATAAAATGTATATGAAATCATGTTTAGGGTGAGTTTGCTCTGACCTGTAGAAGCTATTGCAACAAAAATTACACTTTAATTTAAATTGAATGCTTCATGTGACCTTGACCCCAGACAAGTCTCTCATCTGTGGAGTTACTGACAATGACAATCAGATGGGCAGCAACAGCAACACTTTCTCATACTATAACCCAAACTTCATCACAGGAATAGATGCATTTATTTTTAACATTCACCCTTTATTCATTTCTTACAGACAGCTGTTTAAGGTCCTGATGTTTTGTTTAATGGCAATTAATACATTTATACACTTATTTGTTCAATTAGAGACCAAATGTCAAACTGAACAGATAAAAAATAATCACATTTTCTACTGACAAACTGTATTTTAGGACATTATCAGGCTACTTTCCATAAATACATTGGGACACTAGCTCATCAAACTGAGGTTGTAATGCATTTTAAACAGATGTAGGAATGTATTTAGCTGGTTCACATTGTTAGCATTTTAGATTCATGTGCAAGATACAAGCTGATTTCATGTTTTTTTCAAGTTTTAAAATGAAGACCCTTCAGATTATATGACAGTTGAAGCAGGCCTTGTTAAAATACATTTTCCACTTATATGTTCGTTTAATTTGAGTAATTCCACGTTATAAATTAATTATAAAGATAAGCTTTATGAATATCAACACTGTAAAAAAAAGAATAAAGTAATAATATACGTAAGATTTGTTATACATCACATCCATTCAGTTCTGTTCAAGAACACATTTCTTTCATAGCATGCTTTTTTTCCTACTTCTTTGGCCTCCTTCATCAAACATAAAAACATATTTTTTTCAGGGTTTTGTCTGGGGCACCTGCTCGTAACATCCATTTGAACACGGATAGAGAAAGTGTGATTCTATTCTTTAATAGGGCTACAACAATTTCTGACTGCACCCAATGAAAAAACAGGCATCGCTGAAATGTGTTCTGTGTTTTCTAATATATGGCTTCGCTTGAATATTATCCCTGAATTTGTTGGATTAATTTCATTATAGGTCAGATGTGACTACACAGAATACACACAGAATGGAATAACATTACAAGTAATGTTTGACTTCTATTTTTATTTTAAGAAGAGGTGAGTGTTGATAGTTCTGTGACAATTTTATACGTTAGTTGATCATTTTCCAAATGTTTCCAAAGGTTTCACATGCTTTCTGAGTGTCGGGTTCTTAAATGTTACTCAACGCATTCTAACTTAAAGTTACATTTGCATGGTCTGCCAAATCTGAGTATGGCCTCCAGGAATACAAAGGACGCAGAGCGGACATGTTGACTGACAGCCACAAGGTAGGCCTAGTGTACACCAGACAGAGGTGTGTCATGCAGCTGACGTCATCATGCCCTTTCTCCGACTGTCTGGGACTTCACTGGGCTGGTGAATGATTGAGAATGCTGACATCAATGTCTCTGGCTATCAGAGCTCAGAACACTAAGACCCTGTACAACTGTGTATGGAGAGTGAACCACTAAACCAGGAACATCCAAGGCAGGAATATAGAGGACGCAGAAATCAGTGGCGTTCTTAAATGTGAGGACAGTGAACCCAGCTGCAAAATCACAAACAAGGAGCTGCTCTTCCTCCAATGTCTGCAGAAAAACACAGCATGGTCTGCCCGATCAACCCGTTCTCATTCCCAGGGCGTCAAATACCGATATTTTGTCATCGCCCCTTGGCGTCTGCTACGAACACACATGGTAGCCTTTAGCGTCTGTAGGTAGACGTCTTCAGAAACTACTTTAGCATCTGTAGGAGTAGGAGACGCCTTCAGGTACCACTTGGTTGCCAATTTTTATTTCCTTAAATGATGAAGTCATGGCCCGCCCTACTCTGCCTCTGATTGGCTAGTACCCGTTGCCTTTGTTGGTTAGGTTGGTGAGGTTGGTTAGGTTTATGGCAAGAGGAGTGAGATTGGTTAGGGTTAGGGTAAGAATCTCAGGACAAGCCAATCAGAGGCAGAGTAGGGCGGTCATGCACATGGATATATAAAGGCAGATTGTTTGTTTTGTTTATTTCTAAATGTTTGTTGTATGCTTTAAAAAAATATTTCTTTGTTTAGAGTTTCCTGCACTTTGCACCAGTAAAAACACCAGCACTGCAGTCTTAGACAGAGATGTTGTTTCTTGGAATTGTTCTACCATGTTTGCCTTGGCGGCATGGGCTGTACTTAAACTTATTTTTAATTGTCACACAAACAGACAGAAGTGATGGATTTATCTTTAACAACCAACCAGATTTTAAGAATTTTACAGGAGCTTTAGCAAAAGAGCAGAGTGAGAAGTGGACCATGTATGCCTCAGATTTAGACTCGTCTGTGTGTGGAGTGAAGTGAATATCCGGAGTGGAGTGTCTTGTAATTCCATAATTCCACTTTCTCTATTATTTAGTCCCAATGTCCTTTGTGACCTTAAATTAATTAGGACACAGTGGAGGTTCTTCAGTTAAGCTTCATCTTTGTCTCTTTTACACCAAACCTTGATATCTAAGTTGCACGTCACTGAGGCAACATTATGTCTGAGCCTTTTCCAATCTCTCCATGTTCAAGGCTGAGGTTGGGTTAGGCGCTCATATTGCCCCCCCTGGCTGTGGTGCTGGAGTTCAAATCGTTCCCACACCATCCTCAGTTATCACACTCTCTGGTGAGGCCTTGGCACGCTACTGGGGAATGAACAATAACTGCTTTGTGGTTACAGTTTGGACAGTATTTAACAAGAAAAAAGTATTATGGACTTGCTGTGGTATATTAGTTCAAGGTTAGGCTTTATTTGTCCCAAATGGGCTTTTTCACAAGATAATAAAGTCACACAGTTGTGACCAACATTTAAATTTCAGTCATCAGCGTGTTTCTGTATCATACATGAGTGTCCTGTAGCTGTTCATGGTTTATATAAGTCCTGTTTCATATGTTTGACTGCAGGTTTGAGGCTGGCAGAGAGCACATGTTCCCCATGGAGTTCTTCTTTCCACCACAGAGGATGTGCCTGATCTGTTCAGACGAGGCATCTGGCTGCCATTACGGTGCGCTCACCTGTGGCAGCTGCAAGGTTTTCTTCAAAAGAGCAGCAGAAGGTAAAGCTTAAAGAGGGTAACTTGGATCCTGAGTTTGGTGTCCCATACATTAAGATTGTTGCCAGTATTCAACAGCTAAACCTGTTGCCTTTTATTTCAATTGGAATGATGTATACAGATTCTGTACATCCAGTGTTTTATATTTTCGATCATTCAACAAGTAACGTCTGTTTTTTCTGTCCATGTAGGCAAACAGAAATACCTGTGCGCAAGCAAAAATGACTGCACTATTGATAAGCTAAGAAGAAAGAATTGTCCGTCTTGTCGACTGAAGAAGTGTTTTGAAGCTGGAATGACTCTCGGAGGTAGGATGGATTAATGTACTAAAATCTGCTTTTAAAAGAAACTATTATTGTTTATATTATTTTATTGCTGCAGTTTATTATAGCGTTACTAACCACCAACCTTTTTTTATTAGAAATACCTGTTATCATCACTTGCATTTCACTTCAGACATGGATATGTGCAGCATGAATATGCATTTAAAATACATACATTTGTGCAGTATGGATTATAATAAACACATCACTACATACTGCATTAACAAAGCACACTACAGAGAAAGTGAAGACCTAAAAGTGAAACTATTAATGGTTTCCCAAGACCAAGTACTTTATTCTCTCTACACTGCACATCTTAGCTGGCTCTCTTCAATTGCAGCATCATCACAATAGGGGATGTTACTGATAATCAAGCCCCTGACTGAGCTGCCATGCAATTTAGACCTATTTCATTCACTTCTCCTTACTGTCACCCAGACCTGTTGTTATATTAGGCTGTAAAGATTGACATGTAGTGGACTAATTTTAGGCTTGTGTTCAATTTTCACTCTCTTCCATTTTCTCATTCTGTTAACGGTGAAAATTGTACTGGAAGCACAAAGCTGACATGAGACATGTGAATTAAAGCAGCAGACATGCTGGCAATTTTGCCACCAGTCACTGACAAACCCATGGAGGGAAAATTTGATCTAATGCTGTGATTGTAAGGAGAAAGGCACACCTTTTCTAGTTGTGGCTAAAAAGAGCCTCCTTTCACTTATGTTCTCATCCTAGACATGTAATTCACTCGCAGCAGTTCACAGGAAAAAGTATGACAATCATTTGTAGCAGTGGAGGCAGAAAAATTATACATTTGGTCTTGTTATCCCAGAGTTTTTTTTTACTCAAAATACTTTAAAGCCAAGTCAGAAATTACTGAAAGAAAAGGAGATTTGTAATTTGACTAATTTGATTTTGATTAATTTATTACAAAATTGCAAATTTAGTTATATCAATAAAATTATAAATTCATCATTAAGCATCATTAAGATCTGTTATTTGTTTCTCTCCTCGTAGTTTTGAAGGTCTGAAGAGAAGCAATGAAATCTCTGAATCTAGTTGAGTTTGGCATCTGTTCATGATTGAAAAGCATAGTTATTATACATTTTTATAATTTGAATTCTGGAATGTTAATTACATCCCCAAATAGAAGCCAAACAGGGAGTTTATTGTTGCCATACCATGATAGCAGTCTCATTTTGCAGCAACCTGAAAGAAGCTCACTGCACATCTGCACTTCGGCTTCTTTTGTTGAAATGCAAATACGCTTTTTATCACACTGTCTATCATACTAAAACCTTTTACAGTATAGGACCTCAACACCTCACTTTCTTGGAGCTTGACGCTTTTTTCATGAAGCTTCCAGAACAATTTGTGTCTCTAACCCAAAGTGTAAAACCTTGACAAACATTTACATGCATCCAAAGCCGTCTGCGAGTTAGTTAATGATTTACTGCTATCCTCCTCCAACTTCTTAAAAAAAAGGCAGTGCAGTGATGTAGGACCGTCCTGGCATCATTCCATTGCCAGTTTAAATATATTACTTATTCAAAACATTTCTGAATGAATGATGAAATCTGAATGAATGAATGAATAACCGCAGCTCTTCAACTTTGCAACCACAGTCCAGTGGATAGTTTTATATGGAACTAAAATGTTGTGTTTTTTTTGTGATATCAAACAGAAAACAGCAGCAAATCCTCACATTGGAGACACTGGAAGCAGAGAACCTTTTGATATTTTTTCTTAGAAAATGACCAAAACAATAATCATCAAAGTAGTTGCCAATTAATTTTCTGTCAGTCAATGAATTAATTAATAAAATCACCATTTCAGGTTCAGCGTAATAACAGGCTATTAATATTCAGTCAGGACAATATTCTCTCAATAACAATACTGGTGTAAAATCTTTGCAAGTATGTAGTAATAACTGGGGTAATATGAAGGGGGTATTTTGATGAAAGAGAGTAACAGCAGGGTAATAATAGAGTAACATCCCTTTAGTTATTATTTTAATAACCAGTAAATAATGCTGGTCTTCCCCATTGCAAACATTTCCTTTAAAGGAATACTGTCAAAATGCTACCTCAAAAACCGTGAAAACATATACAGTACAGTAGTTTTGATGTAATAACAATAAATCAGGGCTGAAAAATACAATGAGCTGTTTGGTCCTAGTTTATGGTTATGTTTGGTTGGTTAAGTTGAACAAAGTATAACCATAAATATGCCAGTGGAGTTAAGTAACAGGACTTTTTTTTTTCATTTTTCAGCCCTTACTCGTCATATATCGTTATAGTAAATATTCTGGCCTTTGATGTTTAGTTTAAAGTGCTCATTAAACGGGTGTTTTTTGCATTTCCAGCCCTGTTCTGGGTTATTACATAGAAATTATCATATGTGTTTCCAGGTAATGAGCCTCGGCTTCAAAGTATTATCATTAATATAACCATAAAATTAAGAAAAATAGAGAAGGTTTTTCATTTTCCAGCTCTGAATCATGGATATTTCATTGAAATGGTCATATGTAAGATTTTAACATTGCCCCATTATTAGCTCAAAAAGTAAACCTTGGCAATGAAAAGATATTATCAAGGTATCACCCCATTATTACCTTTTTATACAGAGCTCGAATGTAAAGTTCTACCCACTGTTATTCATTACAGCTCATGTAAGTTCAAGATGGTAAATTAATGATGGTAATAAAGATGGTGATTGGGATGATGATGATAATGACATAGAAGGAAGTGGACCAGAAATCTACATTCAGCAGAAAATGTCCAATACATTTTACATGTGCAAATTTGAGTGAAAATGGGCTTGTAATGGTAAAAGTCTGCAGCTTATTCACTGGGTGTGTGATACTGACGCCACAGCTCGGTGTGCTGGTCAGCCAGCGTATAGCAGCTCTTTATTGAGACAATTGACAACATCTCGACTAATTATAATTGTTCCTCTGAATGTAATCTGTGAGCGTTAACAAAGGCTGTGCTTGAATCCATTGCTTGGATGTCAGCCTCCTGTTATATATATATATATATAATATTACATATATTGGCTTCAACTCAAGCATGGGGATCTTAAGGTTAGCTCAACCCAACCTATTTACACTGTGCTCTGCAAAGATCAGATGCCTGCCTTTGTCACAATTGAGAATCCCAGGGAGGAATTTTTAATTAACCATTTTTATCTGAAATATTTGTTATTGGATCAGACAAGGAAGTGTGAGAAACTGCAAATCATCCTTCTTATGTCATTTGCAATTTGCTTTCAACCCTGCTACTTTTGAGAGAGACTTAAGTCGTGTCTATAACTGGCAATTCAATATTTATCCAACTGAACTGAAAAGCCAGGCTGCAGTTTTAATGAGACATTCTCTACACAGAAGCTGCAATAGACAATTGCTAGTTTTGATGGTCCATCAACATTGATAAAATGGATTAAAGAAATATGTGAGTTTCTTTAACCTCTTAAAGCTAAAACATTAATTGTCAAATGAAAGTTTTGAAAGTTACACCTTAAATATCTTGTTTCATATCCCTTAAACATAACAGACAGAAATGTAGTACATTGTACTACTGACTATGTAGCACATAGTCACCATTTGTATTTGTCTGTCACTCACTCTCCAGCTTAGCTGTCATTCTGAAATAACAGGCTGCAGCTCTATCACTGGTGAGTGCAGTGAATGGTTGGCGGTCTTAAACCTGTTAAAGAACTAAACGTATTTGGCAGCTGTTTAGCAGAATATTATTATTCCATTCTGATTGTATTGCTGCTCACTGTACATGTCATTCTACTCCACCAAATCAAAGCTCCAATTTAGTTTGTAAGTGCAGGTTGTCATATGGAGCAGCTGCCTCAGGGGTTTCAGCATTTGTGGGGAAAGAAATTGCCGCTTTGTCATTGCACTGATGGAAGAGCAGGGGTTTTTTAACATACAGTATTTGTTGTTTTTTGGCGTTTTGTTGTCTCTTAATCCATATATGCTTTGTGGTTCTTAAGGAAACACAAATGTAATGCATGATTTAGTGAGTGGTATAGTTCAAGGATATCTTTTCAACACTCTGCAAAACCTTAGGAGAAAAAAATTTAATAACAGGGGAAAAAATCATTTCTATAGCTACGTCCCAGGTAAGCTCTCACACATGATGACCACAGGCCTTTCCACCAGATGAGGCTCATCTGTTCAGAGAGTTTTCTTTCAAATGGAATATGATTCAATATCTTCAAAGCTATTAGTAGATTAGTCTGAGTATTGTTGGGTAAAATTGATATTTCCTTTAAAAGGTTACTTAAAACTAGTGCTGTGCCTCATGTCATTTTTTAACATTCAAACATAAATCAGTCTTGAGAACACAGTGCTCTTGCTCAGCATCACAATTTATTGATCATACTAACGTTTCAGTCCAGAAGTGATACTTTCCAATGCACCTGCATCTGAGATAGTTGGACTTGCAAATATCTGCTTTGAAAAAAAAGAAATAAAATAAATCATTTGAAATTAAAGTGTATGCATTTTTAAATTCAATATACAGTCCGGTGCAGAAGTTCGGTGTGACTGATACTCAGTGGTAGTAGTGCAAAGGAGGGGGGCTGTAACTTAGGTAACAATGTCACAAACTAGCCTACTGTAGCCTGATTAATGAAAATTTTCAGCCTGATTTTGAAAAGCAAAAAAATCCCTTTGTGCGAACTATTCGGTACAGCCCTACTTAAAAACGCTGCAGTATGAGACATTTCTAACGTGATTTAGGAAGTAGAATTACATTAATTTTCAGCCTCTAATGTTCAAAAGACAAAACTATTAACCATATATATGTGTACAAATACATATGTATATATATTTCTACCATATATTCAGATTGTGTTATTTAGCAATGATGACCTGAGAGGGTGTAATTTATTAATTTTTAATCAAAAGATCAGTGCTGATAAATACAGTATTTGTACTAGTATCTATGATTGTGATCATTTTTTGAAAGGGAAACCTTGTGGTATCATCACTGGAGCAGCGTCTGTTCATTCTGCACACCGCACTTAGCTGTAATGGGTCCAATTGTACTGTAAAAGATCTTAAAATCAAAGGCAGAAAATCAATCATGGCTTTCAGACACAAGTCATTAGAGTAAGGAGGAGCTGGATTCGACAGTCAAAATCAATCAGATGAGTCAAACCTGAATTGAGGGGATTAAACATCTGACTGTTAGCCGTTTATTTCTTTTGTATAGTGTGCAATTCAGTGTGCAAAAAAATTACCATTTGACTGTAACGTCATTTAGTGTCATTTGAAAAACACATGCAGGTCTGGTGGATTGGAGATTGAAGACCAGGCTTGCTTGTTTACTGGTTGTTTGACAAAAAAGCATAAACATTAATTGTCATAACTTAAGTTGTAACCTTTTAAAAAATGAACTGATTCTTAACTTCTTGGTTTTGTTTGTAGCACGTAAATTGAAGAAGATTGGACAACAGAAAAACCCTGAAGAGGACCATCCTGTTCAGGACCCTTTAGAGGTTATCCAGTATAATATCTCTCCTAAATCAGGCCTGAACTTCAACTCCCAACTGGTCTTCCTCAACATCCTGGAGTCCATTGAGCCTGAGGTGGTGAATGCAGGACACGACTACGGACAACCAGACTCAGCTGCCACCCTGCTCACCAGCCTCAATGAGTTGGGAGAGAGACAACTGGTCAAAGTGGTCAAATGGGCAAAAGGATTGCCAGGTAGGACACTAGCTGAGGTTTTTAAAGCTGTGTTTATTTATTTATTCATTTATGTATTCTTGAGTTATCCTCATTTCAGTTTTAGCAGTTAGTTATAAAAAAGATAAATGCTACAACATTAAACCTGTATTGATTTTTTGGCCACTTTGGAAACACAATACTAACATTTGTCACCTTTTAAGTTGATATGACTAACTTGCAAAGAGCTGCTTATTTACACATCCAGCAGACACAGAGCAACATTAGCATTCATTTGAAGTTGAGTTCGTGCCTGATAAATGTAAAGAGCTAAATGGTCACGCTTCATTTAGCTCTGTTTTGCTCTCCACCAACTCCTGAGGGAAATGTCTGGCTTTTTGGCAGCGAAATGCTTTGCTGTGTTCACCAGGTAGTTGCTAACTGCATCTGTCTGCTGTTTGGTGCTGGGTAGGTAATGTGCAGTCGGTTTATGAGAGCTTTTTCCACTGAAAACAGCTGCCTGCTGTCTGAAATTAGTGTTGATGAAAGCAGTGAGAGTCAATCAAAACAGTAAAGTTGCGAGCCCTGAACCCAAAACAATGAGCTGAAAGATGCTAAAACGCTCTGTAGAGCAGAGGGGAACTGCAGAGTCAGGTGATAATTTGCTTGTGTATGTGACCCCCTTCACATACACAAGTTATTTGATCCATTGTTAATATAAAAAATACTGATTATAGCAGCTTTGAACACTGTTTGGAGTCAGGAAATTTGTCTTTGACTAATAATAAATAATGCATGTTTCCATCTCTGAACTATCAAACCTGTGACACAATGCAGTACCAGCTCTTGTTACATTTTCAGCTGCAGCCCTTTAATCTAACTCCATACATATGTGGCATTTCAGTTTTATCAGAAATGTAAAATGTAAAATGAGAAAAAAAGTGTGATTGTGCTCATATTACACCTGGAAAATCTAGCCAGAGGAACTACAGCGGTATAGCTTGATTATTCCCCTTAAATTCCAAATAGAAAAACCATTCAGTTATTCTCCAGTCACAGAAAATCGCTGTTCATCAACTACGGGGATCCTAAAATATGTGGAACAGACGTCTGTTTTGTGATTACCATAACAGTTCCTGTGTTGCTACTTCAGTATCAGCTTGTACAGCTGAGCTCCATGTGGACTTGAAAGATGGCTGTAAAAAGTTGGAAGTGCTATCCTTCACTGAACATGGCAGTTGCGGTCAGCTTGAATTCATGTTGGTTACATTGAATTTTATGATGAGCAGTTTTCACTGTGGAAGAAAGGGTCACAATTTACCAGGCAGGTAGGAACAGTTCAGTGATTTTAATGGTAAAATGATGATACGTAAACTTACAGGCAAAGGCAGCAAGTCCAAACACAAGTAGCCGAGAATCCTCAGGTTAACAGGAATGGGGCAGGTAAAAGGTGCAGATTCAGATTCATGGAGAATGGCAATGACTGCAAAGCTTCATAGAAATGCAGGGGCCCCGCGGAATGTGGCTGAAAGGAGGGACAGAGAGGCAGAATGAGCAGTAATAAAGACAGCTGAAGCAGCTGTCGTGACAACATGAGGACTTTATTTGTATAGCACCATTCATTCAGGTTGGTGCAATTCAAAGTGCTTTACTTGTATGACTGACAGGATGATAATAAGACAGTAAAACAGTTTAAGACTAATGCACATGAGAAATAGAAATGATAAAAGTGAAATGGTAAACCAATAAAATAAAATAAAAAAAGATAAGAGGCAATAAAAACATTTTAAAAGATTAATTCAATAAAATAAATAACTAAATACAATTTCAATAATGGCCATAAAACATTCTAATCAAAAGTCAGGCTAAAATGATTGAAGTTGATTTAAGTTTATATTTAAAGATATCAACACTAATCTCAGATCCTCCGGCACACTGTTTTCAACAGCTCAGAGCATAACAACTGCCTCACCAAACGTTGTTGTCCTGCACTTTGGAACAGCAAAAAAACTCACCAGAGGACCTGTGGGGCCGTCCTGGTTTGTACATTGTGAGCATTCACATAAATAGTCTGGCGTAAGTGAACATGAACTTTAAAAGCAAATAAAAGAATTTTAAAATCGTTACAAAAACTGACAGTAAACAAATGTAATGACTTTATATTCGGGTGTAATGTGTTCTCTCCTTCTGGTTCCAGTCGGCACTCGGGCAGCAGACTTCTGGATCTATTGTACCTGATTTCTAATTTGTTTTGGGTAGACCATATAGGAGAGCATTGCAATAGTCTGGCCCGCTGGATATAAAAGTGTGCATTAGTCTCTGTGTCTCTCAAGAGGGAGAAATGGTTGTACTTTAGCTGTTTTTCAGATGATAAACAGCAGATTTGGTGACACCTTAAAGTTTAATTCTGAGTCAAAGGCGACACCAGGGTTTCTTTCTTGCTTGGTAGGGGTAAGTCCTTGAGAATTTTATTTTGTGGCCAGTTTCTCTCTGAAGTTAAGCTCTGAAGTTTTCTCTCAAGCTAAAGTTGTAAAGTTTTATTTTGCAGTTCAGTTAAAGAGCAAACACATGACAATAGCAATTCAGACATGACAATAGCTCTCCTTTTTTATTAGAGCAACAAGACACAACATAACAGAGTGGGTGATTAGACAGAGTTGTCACGACAGAATGTACAAACAAAGATTACAGCGAACGACATTAGACCTGTGTATTGTGTAGGTTGAGACTGTGGTGACAAAAAAATGCGGTGCAAAAGAGGGCAGACCGTCCTGTGTGGTTACAAAAATACGTGGTGAGTGTAAGCATGTACGTATATGTAGAGAATGTAGATTGTCACTATAGGGATGTAGTAGGAAGCCAGAACAAAATATATAAATAAATAAAAGATGAAAAACAAGAGGACAAAATCATTATAAAAAGGAAGAAGAAAAATGAAGTATAGATACAAATTTTGAAGTATGGAGGACTTTGATCTAAAATAAATGAAAAAGAAAATGAAATATACTGTATATACATACAGTTGTATGCAAAAGTTTAGGAACCCCTGACAATTTCCATGATTTTCATTTATAAATATTTGGGTGCTTGGATCAGCAATTTCATTTTGATCTATCAAATAACTGAAGGACACAGTAATATTTCAGTAGTGAAATGAGGTTTATTGGATTAACAGAAAATGTGCAATATGCATCAAAACGAAATTAGACAGGTGCATAAATTTGGGCACCCTTGTCATTTTGTTGATTTGAATACCTGTAACTACTTAGCGCTGATTAATTGGAACACACAATTGGTTTGGTGAGCTCATTAAGCCTTGAACTTCATAGACAGGTGCATCCAATCATGAGAAAAGGTATTTAAGGTGGCCAATTGAAAGTTGTTGCTCTCTTTGACTCTCCTCTGAAGAGTGGCAACATGGGGGCCTCAAAACAACTCTCAAATGACCTGAAAAAAAAAGATTGTTCTACATTATGGTTTAGGGGGAGGCTACAAAAAGTTATCGCAGAAATATAAGCTGTCAGTGTACACTGTGAGGAAAATAGTGAGGAAATGGAGGACCACAGGCACAGTTCTTGTTAAGGCCAGAAGTGGCAGGCCACATAAAATATTCATCAAGACAACGACCCAAAACACTGCTCAAAATCTACTCTGGCCTTTATGCAGAGGAACAAGTACAATGTTCTGGAATGGCCATCCCAGTCCCCAGACCTGAATATCATTGAACATCTGTGGGGTGATTTGAAGCGGGCTGTCCATGCTCGGCAACCATCAAAGCTAACTGAACTGGAGATGTTTTGTAAGGAGGAATGGTCCAAAATACATTCATCCAGAATCCAGACACTCATTACAGGCTATAGGAAGCGTCTAGAGGCTGTTATTTCTGCTAAAGGAGGCTCTACTAAATATTGATGTGATTTTTCTGTTGGGGTGCCCAAATTTATGCACCTGTCTAATTTCGTTTTGATGCATATTGCACATTTTCTGTTAATCCAATAAACCTCATTTCACTACTGAAATATTACTGTGTCCTTCAGTTATTTGATAGATCAAAATGAAATTGCTGATCCAAACACCCAAATATTTATAAATGAAAATCATGGAAATTGTCAGGGGTTCCTAAACTTTTGCATACAACTGTACACGCATATATACACATACATAAATATATACTGTACATATATGTATATAGACACACACACACACATATATATATATATATATATATATATATATATACATGCACGCATGTCTAATAATAGTAACTATAACGACAACAGTAATTATTGTTACGGTTATTATCATTGGTGGGGGCATTATGGGAGATTTTCATGGTAGAGGTGGCTGGTTGCGCCCGTCCCCAGGATGCATTCCATCTCTCCCATGCTGTGGGAGGGAGCCTGTTCATTTGAAGTAAAATTTTTTCTCTTTTTTTTCTCCCTTCGTTTCCCCTTTTTCCCTTACTTTCTTTCCATTCCAGTTTTGGATTAACCCCAATATTTCCACAGTTGCCAGGGGCTGGAGGCAGGCACGCCAGGCCACCCTGCCCAGGCTTCTGGTGTAAAACTGACTTCTGGTGTAAAATGACATCCAAGCACTAATATCTGAAATATATGTATCATCTGCATAGCTATGGAAAGAGATGGCAGGCCTCCTGATGACACCACCAAGGAGTATCGTGTATAGATTAAAAAGTAGTGGCGCTAAAATTACCATCTATAAAGACAAAGAACCCTGCCAGAGAGATACATTATGAGGCAGAAAGGCCAATGTGTTCCCTTAGTCTATTTAACATGTACAGCCTTTTAGTACAAGATATGCTGTATTGTGTCATATTTTATGATGCTGAATCTTTGTCCTTAGGTTTTAGAAATCTCCATGTGGACGACCAAATGACTGTCATTCAACATTCATGGATGGGGGTGATGGTGTTTGCGCTGGGATGGAGGTCCTATAAGAACGTCAACGGCAGGATGCTTTACTTCGCCCCGGATCTTGTGTTCAATGAGTATGTACAGCTCTGAATTCTTGAATTCAATGATGTTCTCTAAAAGGATTTTATCAGGGGGTTACCAACATGCTGCGCTCCTCATTATATATATAGAGATCAACTCCAGTGAGTTTAGCTGGTGCTGTCGTACATGATACAGACACCTCTCTGTCTTCATCTCTTTCTCTCTCCAGCTTTCTCTCATTTTCTTTCCTGCTCATGCACAAACACAGAGGCATCGCAAGAATTTTATAAATGTTAATAGGAAATGGCTGCAGGCTTTTTAGGACCATGCTCATCCAATTTCCTCCTTAGGTGTTCTTTTGTTACTGTGAGATTAAAGTGAGGAACATTAGTTTTCAGCATTCAAACTGAACCTGATTCAGATCTGAATATTTCTGAGGTCTGTCTGAGTGTAAGTGAGGAATATTAATGGTATTATTTTGTTCCATCAAATGTTTACTGCCACAGATTTGTGGAAGTACATAATGTAAGTTTATCTATAAGTGAATGGTTTCTTCTTTAAAAAAATATAATGTATAACTGCACCACTTTTTCAGCTATACTCCCATGCATGACTTCTTTGTGTACTTTATGTGCAATGCTACTGTTCATCTACCGTAACCAAACAAATGGATACACCTTGCCATCTTTGCCACATTTAAGCAATTTACTGATTCAAAAATGTATGTTTTATACATTTTTAGTGCTATTTTAGAACTTTCAGAAGTTTGGTGCTGATAAATACTGTTTTACTATTGATTGAGATAATAAATCTATTATTATGACCAAGCCAAAACCTCATGTGTTATCATGGTTTGGGCAACATCTTTTCATGCTGCATACCACATTTGGTTGTAAAGCATCCAATTGTGCAGTAATAGATCTTAAAATGTATTAAAAGGCAGAAAAAAAATCCATAATGATAGACGAAATTTTCCAAACGCCATCCTTCAGAACAAGAACAGGTGGATAGGTCTGTCACATTTAGAGTAACTTGAATGTAAACCTATATGGTACCATAACAAGGGTCCCTTAATTAGATGAACTAAGCCATAACACATTCACACTTGCCCCTTGTTATATTTTTATCCAATTCTTAGTGGGCAGAAAATCCCACTAAGAATTTACAATTATGAATAACACTAGGTAACAAGGTTAGAGTAATAGCGTGGAAGCTGGCTCGACCTTGAACAGGCAGGATAAACCTGGGCAGGGAAGTAAATAATCAACAAATACCCAAACTGCTCCATTGAAGCTGCTCAGTGACTGACAGACAGTAGTGGTCATACTGGGCAGCTCCCAGGTTGCTCAATTGCAGGACTCAGACTAAGGGGATGAGTGTAAAAAAGGATTTATTAAATAATGAGGAAAAAGGGGTGAGGGATGTAGCCAGGGTTTTGGATCCGGAGCAGGCAGAATGGCAGTGGAGGTAATGGTGGTGGTAGATGGTGTGGCGGAGAAGTTCGTGGTGGGCAGACAGGGAGAAGCAAATGGGGGTCAGGCAAGCAGTGATCCTAAGGAATAAGAACACAGTTAAGCAAAATGCAGGTAGACACGGAGCAAAACAAACAGAATAGTTTACATAAGCAAGAGATGGCCGACTAGTAGCTACTTGGTTGAAACAACAATCTGGCGATGAGTGGATGAAGCCGTAACAGTAGCTGTGAGTGAGTGAGCGTGAGGCAGGGTCTTGCTGAAAAAGAGCAAACCTGCACTGAATAAACACTGAATCCTACATTTACCATAAATCAACTCAGTAGTGTTTTCCGTTAAACCATGTCTGCCTAGTCTTTGTAAATCAGGTTCTCTGCAAAAAATCTGCTGTCTCCAAGCCCAAACCGAGATAACCCTGATGACATCACAGTTATTTTGCCAGCCTTCACAGGTTGAATAATCTCTGTGACGTATAAACTGAATTTCAGTTTAACAATTTGTATTTTTCTTCATTTTAGTTTCAGTTTCCAATAACTAAGTAACAGCTTGCTAATAGACAAGATGGTATTGCCTCTTTAAAGTATAAAAAGAGCAAATAAAAAATAAAGCCATAATGCAAAAGTACAGATCAAGGAATATCAGGGAATCCCCAACAGATTAAAGTTTCGGGCAATGAAATGAAAAAACAGGAAATTTAATAGTTTCCCCGAAATTTTCCATAACCTGTGCTAGAGCCAAAACCCACATCTTGGAATCTAAAGAAGAAAAAGTTTGATATCATGAAAGAAGTCTATTTATTTAGTTTTTCAAGACGTGGTGGATTAGTAGTTCACATTTTGAGGACTGAATTAGGGCTGGTGGAGACCATATAGGTCAGAAAGGTGGCTAAAATTTGAAAAAAATTTGAGCATAAAGTGTTAATGGACTGAAGTGCTCCTTATCAGCTTTAAAATTTGCTTCTTACCACCTCCTGCCAAGCCAAGCCTGTCCTTAAAGAGGGGTAATAACCATTGCTATTGGAGAGTGACTGAAAGATTGCTGGGCTTTTTCATTGAGCAAAAATCGCAGGTGTCCGATTTACCCCACTACAATCACACCAGGCATACAGTTCTCTGGATTACTTTAATTGTTATAACAACATAGGTTTTCATGTGAAAGAATGTGAAATTCAGCAACAACATCATCCTGACCCTGCACAGTTTCTATATTTTGTTTGTATTAGCTTATCCAGAAACTTTGCAACACTTGGATTAAACACTGACGTGTGTAACATTTATACAACCACATATCTGAAAATCTGCATTCATTTCCAGAGAAATGGAGAACATTCAGCTCTTTCATTCATATCTTTTTCTTTCAATTTGAGCTCTTTTCTCTGGTTTGCAACTGGTAAAATTTCAGTATTAAACTAATATGCTTTATTTCACCTTTATCTTCACAGCATAAGAATATGTTACAAACTGTCTTTTACCTGATTCATAATAAAGACAGAATCATTTCATATTGCAGGAGATGGTGAACTTTGATCGCAATGCCTGTTCTCCCACTTTGCTTCTCCCATGAAATAACTGAAGATTGTTCAGGCATGATGAACATGACATATCCAATCACCTCTTACAATATTAAAATACAAATGGCTGAAACATTTTACTAAACTTCAAAGCCAATTATAAAGGAAGATATTCTAGTGTAACAGTTGTGTGTTTTTAACATCTTGCTCCAGATATCAAAGATCACACAGCACAAATCTGTATTGTTATAAGGATAATACTTTGTCAATGTCCCCATTACGCCATTAACAGATATGGATCTAACCTCTGACATTCTTTCCTCTTCAGTAATTATTCATTACAGAACAAATGTCCAAGGTGTAAAGCAATTTGTCCTTTGCCTCTTGTGATTTGAACATTTCCATTATTTCATATTTCTCATCCTGACCTTTTTACATCTGCAGACATCGGATGCACATTTCCAGCATGTATGAGCACTGCATACGGATGAGACATCTTTCACAGGAGTTCTTGCTGCTACAGCTCTCTCAGGAAGAGTTCCTCTGCATGAAGGCCTTGCTTCTCTTCAGCATTAGTAAGTACTCTTCTGTGTACTGAGCATCAAGACGTCAAAATACACTGCGTTACTTTATCCCAGAAGTGGACATGCAGTAGAGAGAACAAAGTCAGAAATGTAACTGCCGAGCATGTAAACAAAGCTGTTTTTCTGTTTTAACCAGTTCCAGTTGAGGGTCTGAAGAGCCAGAAGTACTTTGATGAATTGCGTCTCACCTACATCAACGAACTCGATCGACTCATTAACTATCAAATGACCACTAATTGTTCTCAGAGGTTCTACCAACTCACCCGACTCCTGGACTCTCTCCAGATGGTGAGATACGCCGATTCTAATGATTTCAAGTTAGCTGTTGTTACATGTACATATGTTTTTCTTCCCTGAGCAGAACGGAAAGGTATGGCTGAATTGTAAGAGTTTGTGAAAGTTGAAGACATCTGAACATGTGGATGCATTTGACCAAATTAGAGAAGCAGGGAAAACAGTCTGAAGCAAGAGCTGAAATTCTACTAATATGCTTAAAAGATTTCTTGGCAATGCATGCAATTAAATCACAGGGGATGCTGTGTTTTTTAATACGAAGTGATGGGAATTATGGCTCTTTGAAGGGAGCTGGATCCTTTCCGAGAGCTGTTCATCGTACTTTTTTTTTTTAGGGGATGGGGATTTATCATATACTAGGTTTATCTGCGAAATAATCACTAGGATAATGATAGGGTAATATTTGGATCTGATTCAGACTTAGACATTGGCTCAGCTCAGCATTAAGAGCCGGGTCTTTCAGCTCCCACAAGGCTCTTCATTTAATACCACTTCTGCTGGTCACTGCCTAAGTTACTTTCTTATTTGTTGCAAGAAATAAATATGCAAGGTTCTTCATCTGCAATACATTGAAATATTGATGGTTATATATATATATATATATATATATATATATATATATATATATATATATATATATATATATATATATATATATATATATATATATATATATATATATATATCCTACTATCCTAGTTGTGTAACAAAAATAACACACTACTAATGAAATAGTATGGTTAGTAAATGATGTAATATGAAACAAAAATACTTTTTGCTCTGTTCAAAAATGTTATTTGTTTGTCGTCATGCATTTTGAAATAGAGCTCTCATAGACTGAGACATCACTATTTAAAAGCCCACTGAAAAAATGCTGCATTCAAGCTAGTACAAGCAGGAGCTAATACCTCAAAATCTAATAACTGTACATCAGGGTAGGAAAAAAGCCTAATGGATGAGTTTAATATGATTCAAAGCTCTCCAATACTCAAATTTGTTTGGCCATGCCACCTGTTTTATGGAAGAGCATTAGGTGGGTGTACCTTATATTCATGTCATGTTTCCTGAGTCATTGTCAAAACACTGCTTGTAGTAAATCTTTAGTCAAATGATGTTGTTTATTTGTGTGTTTCTTCTGTTTCAGACGGTCAAGAAGCTCCATCAGTTTACATTTGACCTTTTTGTCCAGGCTCAGTCACTCCCCACGAAAGTCAGCTTTCCAGAGATGATTGGAGAAATAATCTCAGTACATGTACCAAAGATCTTGGCAGGTTTGGCTAAACCAATCTTGTTTCACCAGTAGAAGGATTTTTTTAAATCAAAAAGTGACTCATCTTTGCTGCCTCCATAAACTTTAACGAAGGTACTGTTTCCCTACATCTTCAGTCTAATAGCTCTTAGCCCTGTCCTGTAAACATTATTATATTGCTCAAGTTTTTTTTTTCCTTTTAGCCATAATTGAGATAGTTTGTTCAGAACTTTTAAAGCTTTTATCTGAAGCGCTGCAAGGCATCACCTGTTGACAGCTCTGCTATTTCTGCGTGGAGAGTTTGTGTTTTCAGCTGGAGCAGAGGTGCTACTTTACATGCACAGCAAGTCTGTAAATCCTGATTACAGCAACATAAAAGTAGCAGGGTTAAAAAATTACAAGTTTCGCATGTGACCTCCATTATACATACACTTGACAAGGTATTCATAAATACTTAAAAACAAGAGATGGCCCAAAGAGCAGATGAGTAAATAGTTGTTTCCCATCAACTTACCTACCTTCAGGTGCACCTACTAAGTTCCTGCATGTGAAATTGAGAGTGGTAAATTAGACTTGGTTGGCATTTAAGTGCTTAAGTGCCTTAAAATCAGAAATGTAGATCAGATTTGTTTTAAAAAGTCACATCATTTAACTTTATCATGTTTTTTTTTTTACTCTCTAACAAATGGGCAAAATCCTGAAATCCTGCCGTGACATTAAAGGATGTCGTAGAAAAGGTTTCAGTCGTAGTCATCTGGATTCATTCTCAATTGAGAATGACTTCCGGATGGGAGCCGAAACGTCTTGATTCTGAATACAGTGTCCAGATGACTACGACTGAAACCTTTTCTACGATAGAACACTCCTGGACGAATGAGGGACTACACCGTATTTAAGGATGTCATTATTCTGCGTAAAAATGCCAGCCATTACCATGACAATCAGTGTAGATATGGTAGTCAAGTATTCCAACTGTAAAACACAAACTTGATGTGTCCAGTGAACCTCAAATATTACATTTGCTGAAAAAAGTATTTGCCTGCTGTGTGAATGCACAGTAGTTTTAGTGCTGCTAAGTGTGTGGACATATGATGTCTACATTAGAAACTAAATAGTGAAATTACAAATCAAGTACTACTGCCACTTACGAGCTTACATGCTTCTCAACAACTATGGCAAAAATGGTCACAGTCATGAAAGAAACAACCTGAGTGTTAAACTACTACAGATTTGTTAACAGAACGAAAGATGGCTTTGAGGTATTTTATCATTTGCAATTGTCTTCACACAGTACACTGCCCTTGTTCAACTGAGCCAATGCAGTACAATGCAGACATCTCCAGAACACACGTCATGCTCATTGTTGCTCTGCACTTAAAACCTTTTTCTTATCATGTTGGCAGCAAATGTGTAGAGCTTTTTTCTTGATGTTACAAATTTTTCTTTACTTCAACTTATAAATATGTAGTGGGTAAACTTGTTAAAGCAGATACTTAGCATGAGTGAAGCTGGTGAAAATTGGACAGTTTGTTAAGACGTTTTTATTTATTTATTTCATTTTATTTCTCCACTGCACAGCTTCAAAATGATTGATCATTAAATATTAAGATGATTTTACAATCCAACAATTTATTAATAGTAAATTATATACTTACCAAATATATCTTGCACCAAATCTTGGTGAATGGTCCATGGAAATTTTAATTAAAAATGTAACTTTGAAGAAATTGCCACAGAAATATCAAGCAAAGGCACGTGACAAATTACAAGCTTGACGCAAAAGATTAATTGATAAAACTATAACTAAGTCATCAGCTATAATGTACAGCGCTAAGTGCAGAGTCCACAGCTCTTCCCCCCTCTCTACCACCGTCCCTGCTAGACAACATGGTGACAGCGTCATCCTGTTAGCGGCGGGTTGCAGCAGCAGGGACTGGGAGACATGTGGAGACACAAGGAAGAAAGCATGGCACCAAATACAGGCAAATACTGAATGAGAACTTGACTCAGAGTGCCAGAGATCTTAGGTTAGGGCAGTAATGTTCCAACAGGACAACAAATAGAAAATTACAGCCAACTCAAAACTGGAAGGGCTTCAGATGTAGAAAGTCCTTGACTGGCCCTGCCAAACCTCAGAGATGAAAACCAAGAAAAGAATCTGTGGAATGTCTTTGAAGATAATTGATGCTTGAGTAAAACTGATTAAAAGTATTAATTCATTGAGTTGAATACAATTATCAGTTTTTGTATTTTATTTAAAAAACATAAACCAAGGTGGTGAAACATAAGTCACTTTCTAAATACAAGGTGGTTACATTAACCGGGTGCCCCAGTAGCTCACCTGGTAGAGCAGGCGTCCCATGTACAAGTCTGCCTTTGGCACGGGTTTGAATCCAGCCTGCGGCCTTTTGCTGCATATCATCCTCCGGCTCGCTCGACACCCCCAACGTTTCCTGTCTATCTCTGCAGCTGTTCCTATCAAATAAAAACAACACCTTCACATTAACTTCTGTGGTATATTATTACTCCGTAAATTCAACACGTTCTTTTACAAGCTTGCAGATGCATGCATCATGTGTTCGTATAACTGTATGCATAATTTTTAGCAAAGCAATGCATGGACATCCATGTATCCCTCCAAGCACCTGTTTATTGTATACTGACAATGAAGTGTCATCATTGTTCAATGCATGGGGCATCTGTCAGAAGGCATGATAACATTTCAGTGCACAGTGACAAGTTGACAGTCAGTTTCACAGTTTTTTGTAATGGATTCATTGATAAATGTAAAGCGTTTACAGTACTTACTTCATAAATGTCTTCATGTCTTCATCTTGTCTTTTTATACAATATTTGCTATGTGAAAAGGAATGGGGGAGAAAAAACGGAATCCAGTAGCCACGGACAAGTACAGGTAATCCATGAGATTTGACTCCACCACAACAGCTAATTATAGGCCTGACACTTTAATAAATGTGTCTGCTGTCATTTGAGAAACAGCAGTTCAGTGTAAGTGAAACTACACACCAGTCTAATTAAGACATGATAAGAACCCAGATTATATATTTTGCATGTACAAAAACAGACTGAAACAGCACATAATGTTTAAATTTTGATC
The DNA here is from genome assembly GCF_020085105.1 of Siniperca chuatsi. Taxonomy (NCBI): domain Eukaryota; kingdom Metazoa; phylum Chordata; class Actinopteri; order Centrarchiformes; family Sinipercidae; genus Siniperca; species Siniperca chuatsi. The sequence continues at coordinate 9,790,985 of NC_058055.1, forward strand.
AAATTCAAAAATTCTGAAATAGATATTGATCAAGCCTTCTTACATTTCCTGAATGCACTATATTGTAAGACTGTTGTTACACTCTTTATCCTTGATGTGATTTTTATGCTGTTTTAGCTTTATTATGCGTTACACATGAAGGCATTAACCAGTGCCAGTGGATCATGCACCTCAATGAGCCCCTGTACATTTTTAATACTAATAACATTTAACAACAGTAGGCTACAGTGTTTGTATTATGTCAATTGACAATGGCTGGTATGTGCCCAATGTACTGCATATTAACCTGGTTCTTTGTACATGCTACAGTAACTGTATATATTGATTAGTTTAATGTCTGTTTTGGTGTCTGAACACTTGACTTTTAAAGCCATCTCTTGTATGATTTATACCTTTTGTGACCTGTGTGTTTTTCAATATGTGTGTTTTTCAAAGGTACAAAGCTGCATCATCTTTTAAAGGCAATTAAAATAATTCTGACTCTGAAGATGGGATAAGAGTTTGTTTGAAAGTTCAAGCAACTGTACAAGCTACAGTATATAATGTCATCATTTTAACTCCAAATATAGATTATGTCTTCTTTGAATGAAAAAAGAGATATGCTGGGAACAACTCAGATTAAAGCCATACAGAGGCTTAACTTTTACTTCATTTTAATTGGTTGGATTCAAACTTGCTTACACTGCATGGAAGCTGGGTAAGAGGGAACATTAAACATGGAAAAGAGACATAGACATAGATAGTCGGTAAGTATGATGCTATTAACTAAGTAATTTAAGTATCAGGTCGTACATTCCCAAAGTAAAGCAGCAGTGGAATACGTTAGCAGTAAATACATGTTTAATTCAGCTTGCACATCCTGTAAACAGTGTGCTTACTTCAAAGAGAACACACATTCTTTTGTTCTTGTGTGTGTGCTGCCCTATTTGAGTCTTAACACTTGACTGCATATTAATTTACTGAAGCTCAAGCTCTAATTAATTGCCATGAAATCGGCAAGGGAATTTCCACCGGTCCCTGATGTGGGCCAACCTACCACCAAGTCCACTGCTGAGGTTGGTACAGTAGATGTTAGAAATCGGGGTACAAGTTGGTAGATTTACATGTGGAATGAAAAGGGGCCGAGGCGAGGAGACAAGGCTCTGACTGGCAGTGAAGGTTGGAATGTGGTGGGAGGAGTGGATGGCAAAATAAATACAATGTCCCACTGCAAACATGTTTTTTCAAAACAGATGGAGGTCTCACAACTATACTGAACCACTGAGTGCATAATGTTAGTAACCATATTGTTCCTCTTTTTCATTTGGCTTTTTCATTTGATGTTTTAGGTGGGAAAGCAAGTGTTTAAATTAAGAATATCTTGCTTCTTAAATTGTTTTTTTCTTGAAACAGGATATTTGGATGGCAATAAATAGAGGTCAAACCTCATGGAGCCACATGACTAATTATGCTCCTCAAAGGCAGCATGGTTGAGTTTTAGTAAAAATCACAGTCGTAGTCAGATGGCTCTATGAGGTTTGTTCACATATGCAACACCACAGGGGATGGACTGGAGGGAGACACAGAGAGACATGGAAGTACAAGAAATTTACAGCATGGAAGAATATAAATTTTAGCTAGCAGCATGGCTCTAGGATGGAAATGTTGGTATGTCAATGGGTCCACCACTTTGGCCCAGACTGAAATACTAAAAACTATTGAATGGATTGCTATGAAATTTTATACAGACATTCATGTTCCTCTCAGGATGAATTGTAATAACTTTGGTGACCCCCAGACTTTTCCACTAGAGCCACCAGCAGGTTGACATTTGAAGTGAAATGTCTCAACTATCGGGTGGATTGCCATGAAATTTGATACACGCTGTTCCTCAGGATGAAGTGTAATAACTTTGGTGATCCCCTGACTTTGTATCAAGTGTCATCATCAGGTTAAGATTTAAATGTGTCTTATACTTTATTTTTGACTAAATACTTACAAAATTCCCATCAGCCTCAGCTGTACTTTGTGTTAAGTTCTAATTAGTAAATGCTAACACACTAAACTAAGATGATGAACATGGTAAACATTATACCTGCATGATGTTGCTGATGTTGACATCGTGAGCATGTTAGCTTGCATTTTGCTCAAAGCACCCCTGTGCCAGTATACAGCCTCACAGAGCCGCTAGCATGGCTCCTAATCTTTTTTTGTGATGTTATAAAATGTCATGGCAAAGATGAAAAATAAAATTAAAGCTGGCACACCTCTCCAATCAAACATTCTCAGCCAACATAAAGTGGGCAACAATTCATTCTTTGCAGATGTTATATTTGGGATCCCACAGGGTTCATTGTTTGGCCTCAGCATATTCCCCTCCATTTACATGCTCCTGATTGGATGTTTTTAAACAAGTACAACAAATATGTCAGAGAAGTTTAAACTTTCACCACACTAAATCTCTAGAAAATTATTTGCATCATTTTTTTTTAAGTGAATGATTCCAGTTTCGCACTTATGCCACCTTGTCAACAACGGTTTATATCTGTATACAAAAAAATAATAATAATAACTTAACAATCAAGCAATTTACTTTGTCACAAAAAGTGCTGGCTGTCACAGAGATTGCTACTGTTAAATGAAAACAAATGAGATGTTTGTTTTTTTTACTCCACTGATTCACCATGAATGTCATTGTCAGTGTAAAGCCAGTGGCCAGAAACATGAGTTAAACATTTTATGTTATCTCAAATCTGGCCAAACAGGTCTTAGAGAATTTTAAGTTCTTATATTTATTTCTTATTACATTAAAATGTTTCTAAAATTAAGCTGTACTGAGCTAATTTAAATTTGTACTTTCAGTTTGTACAAAAAATAATAGCTTGAATTCTTCCTGAACAAAAAGATAAGCTCACAAAACCCCAACTTTAGCATCTTTACAGGTCTTGTCGGCTTGTTTCACAAGCAAATGTGCACTTTGCACCAAGTTATATTACAGACCTGTCACATTATGGAGTGATAACTATTTTTACACATATCCATGAGTCATGTTAAGAACTCTTCATGTTTATTTTCCTTTTTGAAAAAAAAAAAACATAAAACAACCAGACAACAACCAGAATTTTCAAGTTGGGTTATCAAAAACCAAAACCAAAAATAAACAAGTGTAAAATTAACATAACCATTATAAGAACAAAACAAATAAAAACAACAGTTATTTTCACATATTGTAATGATCACTTTTGTTTCATATTAGACATGCTTTTTAATCCCAACAATACATTTGAGGTGTAACAAATTAAGATAAACTTCAAAGACTCTCCTGTACAACCTGGCCTACCTACATTAGGTCAGAAGTGAGGCAATGTACACTAGTAAATCAGTTTCAGTAATTCCCAATTAAACTTACACTACCATTATATTCAGTGTAAATTCAAACTACACTGACTGGAATACAGGCTGACACTTTATAGCAAAACACGTTTTTTGTAATGCCTCTTAAAAAGTGACTTATATTTTAATGACATCTTATGTCTCCACTGACATACATGATTCAGATTTTGATTTAAATATTACTACTAATAAATACTTTTTGAATGGACCAACTGAAATAGCATCCACAGAAATAATTATTCATAGATGTAGCTTAAAATTAATTTGCTTCATGCAGTTCCTTGACAGACCATTACATGTTAACATTGAGACTATTATTTCACATTTTCATATGAATAATGATTACATTTAGTCCATTTGTATGAATTATTATTCTTTGGGAGATCTATTTTACAATGCTAAAAACAAGCATTAAGAGTGTAGACAAGAAGACATCAAAGTAAGCTGTTATAAGCAGTTTAAGCAGTTTGTTCCCTCCATTGAAATTGGCCATTCAAACTTTTTAACACTGTAAAATGACTATTAAATATTGTAAAATTATTAAAATAGTACTGTTACTTCTTCCTAACTTTGGAACAACAATCAAACACTGAGCCAATTACTTTGGGAGCTCATTCACAAGTCAGTTTGCTACTGTGTTACCTTACAACACCATTCTTAATATTAAAAATCAAATGGAATCAAAAATATCCATTAAGTTCTATGGAGAGCCATTTCTTCAGTCTATCCGATAAGATCAAGATCCACTGAGTTCATTAGTGGTGTCTCCCTCCAGCTTGATGTGCACCCAACAGCACATGTAGAGGTCACATGATGTGGTCTGAGTCTGCTTAACATTAATTCTGAGGAAACAAAACAAACAGTCTGTCTCAAGTTCGAAACGAAACACATTCAAATACAGAAAACAAAACACCTTTCAGCTTATTACACAGGTACACTGTGACAGATTTAACAGCATAAACAATACTGAATAAAATTGCAGTAAATCTCACCTCTTTTTTTACATTTGTCACTGCTGATGATGGTGATGGAGAGGCCGGTGGACTAAATTAGAAGAGGAAAAACAAAACAATTACAAATCCATTTATGGTTTCAGCTCATCCACCAGACCACCCATGATCTGCCTTAAGGCCCCTAAACACTGTGTGATAACAGCGACCTTGCAGCTTCATTGCATCTCACACTGTGTGAAATGGGTCTAATAAAGTATTGGTTGCAATCTGTGTCAGACTGTACAATATACATTTTTGTCGAACTGTAAACAGGTCAGATTGTGCAACAAATGTCTGTTCAGAAGGTGCAACTTATTCAGCTCAGGGATAACAATCACAATCTGTGCCTCTGCTGTCCAAAGGACAAATATGAGCTTTATACGTCAGCACCCACACACCCTCCCTTTTAGACAAGTTAATGTAAACTGTACGTAACATTGATAGAGGAGATTACAATAAAGGAAGAAATAAACTCTCTTTGATAAAACTCCCACAAACTCTTCCCACTCAGGCATTCTTCATTTACAGCCTTCATCACAGGGAGGGCAGCAAGTACCTTAACTTGGACCATCCAAGCAAATCATAAAAGAGCAGATGTCTGTGTTTCCACCTCCATAATTACATCATCAGTAAGAGGAGTCTAGCCAAAATAGGAGAGGCCTAATGTAAGAATAGAGTCAGCATGCACATATAACAACACAATGAGTGTGTGTGTGTTTGTTTCATGTTCTTATATCCCGGTGGGGACTTTAACCTGAATGCACACTAACCCATGGGGATTTGTGTCTGAGATTGCTTTTTGAGGGTTAAGACTTGGTTTTAGGGTACAGGTTACAGTTGGGTTAAGGTGAGGGTAAGGGGCTAGGGAAAGCATCATGTCAATGACTGTCCCCCACAGGGACAGTGAAACAAACATATGTGTATGTGAGGCTCTGAATGGGAGCAAACAAAGTAAATATAGGATTTATGGTCTGAAAAGTGACAAACAGCACTAAACATCTAAATTATCTTCAGTAGTTAAATCTTTATAAGATCATTTATTCAGAGGTCAAACTGGAGCACAGAAAAAAGAAAATGGCTTTAACATACCTGCCGACTTGCCTAGAGGCATTCTCAAAAAACTTAGTTTTAGAGGCAACACTGCAGAAAAAGAAGAAAACAGACATGCTGTTGTTGAAAAACATATGATTCATCTTATATTTGAGATTCTTCAGTCTTCACTTTATTAGACCTCTTGACCCTGTCTGCATTTGCATACCTAAGAGTATCCCGAGAAAGGTGGCGGCAGACTTTTGCACTTACTAGGACGAGGGTGTGCCCTCGCTGCAGGCTGCACTCTGTGTCTTTTGTGGAGCGGGGTATCTGGAGGGGGGCTCAGGAGGCCTGACTGGGGGTCTACAAATAGCATGTTTCTCTGTGGACTTCGTTCTGGTCAGCCCATCAGAATCTCCTGAAAAACAAAAACAGTAGTTAGGCTTCATGTAACAATGCATGAGAACGAACAGGAATTAAGGAATATGCAATGAAATTGTAATTGCAAAATTAAGGACTGTGTTGGGTTAAGATATTAGATTAACATGTTTTGATGTTCACTACAATATGGATCTTCTGTTAGAATAACAAAAAATACATACAATGACATGCTGAGAGTTAAAGCCAACTTAGATACCTATTTTCTTGGGCAAATAATAATCAGTCATTAAGAAACATGCAAATCAGCAAAGACTTTGTCTGCAACCAAGCTCTTAACATTGACTGCTTCATCATCCACCACAAATACTTACATAACACTCATTTGATTTTCTGCTGATTACCAATTTCTTAGCAACACTGTTTACTTGATATAAACAAGTTAAAATCAAGCCCTTATTTGTTTAAAAATATATGAAATGGTGGAAAACCATAATAGCTAACTAAAAGCAAGGATAGAGCAGCTGGACATGTTGCAGCCCATGTCATACAGAGCAACACTGCTGGCACCACCATTCCCTCTACTACAACAACAAACAGCAACAATAAAAAGAAACAAATCAACAGGAAAGAAGGATGATTTTGAATGACTGTATGTAGCCACATGCATTGACAAAGGGAAAACGAGCAGGCTGACAATGTTCAACATTGTCTTTTTTTCATGTCCCCATATATCTGACCAGTACATCACATCTTTGATTTTTTCATTACACTATATCCCTTTGTCTCACTTTTTAAATCCTATAAAACCTGCATTTTTTTGTTGTTGACGATAAACTAAAGTATGATTGAAGAAAGTTTCAGCTACATAAACACAGGGTTCCATCATACCTTCTCTGTTGGCTGATGTGCCTTTAGGAGGTGGTCTTCTGCTCTGGAAGGATGGTACTCTGCTCACATAGACTCCAGATTCCCCATTTGCCGCTGAAGAAGAATCTGGCCTTTGCTTTGTATCACTTATCTTGCCAACGTCAGGGTCTGAGTGTCGGTCCTGACGGTTAGCTGGTCTGGGTATTAATACTTGTCTCGGAGGAGGGTCTCTTGGAACAAGTGGAGCACAGCTTGCAGGTTTTGTCCGCTGCAGGGGAACGGGGTTTGTAGAGACTTCCCCTTCCAAGCCAGAGCTGTCGTTCTGGCCATCTGTTACAAAGAAACAACATAGCGATTAATGCAAGGTACTGACTACTTGGAGTGGATTCAACAGCTACAACCTTACATCATAAAGAATGTGATGTTATTCTTGACATCTGAGTACATTGATTTAAGGCCTCAGTAAAATGTAAATGTTTTCCTCTATGAAATAATATAAATTATCTTCAATGTGCAAGACAAAGAAAAACATGCAAAGTACAGGAAAAATGTACTGAAGGTCACATAACAATACAATGTAAATGAATGTCAAAAACTAACTTAAATTGGTAATACAACTACTGGCACAGTACTTAAGACCACGCAGAAATGATTTGTTGGTTATTTGGCTATACCAAGTAGTAAGTTAAATAACAGTAACAGTTAAATATCACACAATGCAGGGAGGACAAGCTGCAGGTGCTCCAGATTTCTCTGCCACAGTGTATGGAGACGCACCCACTTAACAAGGGTTTTAAAGAGACAGAAAATGACATGATTTTGCCAGAAGCACTTGGAAAAAGAGGGAATGAGGGAAAAAGAAAGACTAATGTGAGATAAAAAACGTAGAGTAGATAAGTTTATTTGTATTGAATTAAAAAAGCACCAAAATAATTTCCTATCAACAATAACGGATGAGGTAATAAAGAATAAAGAAAGACAATGAATAGATTTTTACATTCTTTGACAAACAAATGAATGATTCCATGTTTAGGAATATGTAATAACTGTTTGGAATGGTATTTGATGGACAAACACACACTACAGAAAATCATATTTTTCTGTACTTAAGAAAATGTTAAGAAATGGCCCTGCAGGTGTGTTGTGGTACAAATCTTTCTGGAATGTTCTAAAACAACATTAAAAACAATCTACTTTACATTCAGCACAGATAGGATGGGATAATGATGAGGATGATGATGATGATGACGACAACAATCAGGCCAAGGGAGGCTGATAATTACTCTCTGTGTGCTGAAAGTGGTCGTGACTAAGAGCTTGATAAACACGAGGTGGCCGCTTGGAGATTGTGATGGGTTGCCGCTTTCTTGGGGTGATTCGCGGAGGAGGGACAGGTGGGGCGGTGCTGTCCTCTGGCATATAACTGAAGATCTGTGATCCCAAAAAAAGTTACTGTAAAAATTTGGTTCAGTAGCTATGGAAATGGACTTAGTACAAATACCAAATTAATGACATAGTGACTACTATGGCAAACACATGCCTCTGCTGCACAGTTTAACATTTTGGGAAATACACTTATTCACTTTCTTCCCAAGAGTTAGTTGAGAAGACTGACACCACTCACATGTCTGTACGCTATGAAGCTACAGCTAGCAGCCGACTAGCTTAGCTTAGCATAAATACTGGAAACAGGGGGAAACAGTTAGCCTTGCTCAGTCCAAAGGTATCGTTGGATCTCGTTTGTTTAATGCATATAAAAACAGAAGTGTAAAAATGTTAATTTGCCGTTTTACTGGGGGTTATGTATCGGCCAGGCCCAGTAACTTCCTGGAGTCTCCTGGCAACTGGTCCTGGCCAAAAAATAGTTTGGCACACAACTCCTCCTTGTTGTTTTCTTGTATGGATGAAAGAAACGAGACAAAACAATATAATTAATGAGCTGCTGGGGGTAGCTTCATATCTACTGTACAGACGTAAGAGTGGTATCGATCTTCTCAAACAGCTCTGGGCAAGAAAGCGAATAAGCATATTTACCAAAATGTTGAACTACTCCTTTAAGTGGTACAAAATGCTATGACTCCGATGGTCTTTTAAATTTTTTGGTCTCAGACCAGAAAAAGGCTGTTTACTCTAAAACCTACCTTTTTGTAGTCCTCAATCAGAATCTCAACGACAATATTTTGGAACTTGATATCCAACATGGCCGCCACTGTCTCCTCCTTTGCTCTCATCAATGTGGGTCCGAAGATAACAGCCATGTTTGAAGGAGTCATTAGGTTTTCTTCACTGTGACTGCACACACTGTGAACAAACATCAAGTTGCGTTATTACTCAGCTTATTTCAGAAAGAGAACAAAAGGCCCTGTGGGAGCAGTAAAAACTGTAAATCACAACAAGTTAGCTAGCACTTACTTGACCAAGTGTTTAATAAGCATCTCCAGCATCTCCCGATTCTTCTCTGGTATTTTGTAGGTAAGCGAATGAATTTCACTCAGTCGAAAGTCCAGATTATCTGACTCTGTGATACAAAGACAACACAAAGTTAGCTAATGGAGGAATTTAAAAGAATGGCATATATAAAGTTCATGATATATGGGCAGTTTATCTGCAGTATCTGTAGACCTAAATCATCACCATGTTGTACACTTAAGAAAAAATATCCCTGATATTTCTTTCCATGTAAATAATGTAGGTAAGGAAATTACTGATTTTTATAATGGTGGTATAATTTAAAACTCAGGTGCACTGAAAATATTTGTAATGAGTAAAAGAAATTATATATAAACATGAAATGTTTAACGCAATATGGAGTAGGGCACAGCCATACACTGCGATGGCATGTGATAGAATAAATATGAAAGTCATAGCCGTATAACGAGGAGCCCCCATTCAACTAATGAATTTTGACATTTCCAGGAAACTGAAGCCACCAGTTGTCTTCCTATAACATCCTGACAGAATGAGGCTGATGCTATTAAACTTATTGTCTTCTCTGTTTTACAATGATGTTGTGTGACAGATAAAAACAAACATGGGCTTCAGATTTCTTTTAGTGTCTTCCAGAGTGACCTAGTGCTGCTTGTTAAACTGCTGAACCTGCAGCCAGCACAGCATTGATGTACAAATGCCTCTTTTGTACCTAGCATTCTGGTTTTTAATCCAGGCAATGCTTATCCATGTTAAAGTAGATGTAAAGATAAACAAGATACATGGAAGATTCATAATTTCTAAAAAATAAAATCTAAAGAAAGATGATCTGAAATTTACACACAAACTGAGCATTTATCCTATACTTTATAGATTGTACAAGCTAATGGTCAACTGCGTCACTTAAATGTAACATATCCTTAAAACCAAGAAAAGACAACATTTAAGCTCAGTGTACATGTTCCATGCACACACGATTATATATTTTTTCTCATCTTTGCAAAAAGTATGTAGACTTTAGGAAGCACATCATGAATATACGCGCATGCAGAAATTGTTTTTCCCTATTGCATGCATGCATGCATACATACAGGTGAGGACATGTTTTGAGCAAAAGCACATACCAAGTTGCAAACTTCCTAATGTCTGTGACATCTAAACATTTTTTGTAAGGAAATGTTGTGGCACACCTTTTAGATTTTGAGGGAAACACCAGTGTGAATTCGAGACAAATTTTAACGGTAGTTGTAGAGCCGAGAGAGTTTAAAAAGGAGGCAAAAAAAAAAAAGCATGAACACACAAACAAAACTCCCTAATCTTAGCGCTGGATAATTTCCAAAACACATCTTACTTGCAGCACACATGAGGTCTCTGTGTAGACTGTAGGTCATCAGAGGTTCAGACAAGCTCCTGCAGATGAATACAGACACTCTTAAAAAAAGTGCAAGACCGCATGCAGTGCAATATAACTCTCCACATCAAACACAAGAAAAACAAAAAGCAGCATTCACTCATTATACAATTACACTAGAAAGCACTTAAAGAGCGCAAAATCTGTCAAGGCTGCATTTGTTATTTTAATGTGCATCTGGATCCACAGATTTTTGGAAAATAACTAAATCCTTGGAATATCAGGGATTTATACAAGGAAGAATTGTGCAACATTTCAAATGACCAATGACTTGTGACTAATTCAAATGTATTTAATAATGAATTTATTAGTATTATATTATAATTAATTTAATGTATCTATGAGATAAAATAGAAAACAGACAAATTTGATAATTACCACAATGTCAACCATAGATCTGGAACTATACAGTGTTATACAGTATTTTCCACAAATTTACTTTGTGTCTCCTACTCACACACAAACATACCTTAGATAAAACTTCAATGCACTTGTGATGGTTTTAACGTCCCAGTCGCTGCTGTGGAGATCCACATCTCCTGGGTTTGTGGGGTCTATGAAGGAGCAAATGCAGAAAATATTTAATGCCATTGTGTGAAAACCACCTGAGATTAATTCCTCGATTGAGCAAAGTAACTGGCTGGTTGTGACATGTGCTAGCCATAATTAAATAATAAGCAATATGGGGCTATATATTATAATAAATAATGCATAAAAAAAATGAATGGTGGCTGAATTCCATTTAGCTGCTACAATTTCAGGGTCCTGGTATTGTGCATGCTGGCTCACTGTCACACTATCACGGCTCACTGGGACACTTGAATAGAACAGAGACATTGTTAATGTTATTATTAACACATGCTTTTCATACTGTGACAAGTCAAAATATCTGCTGTGAAAAAGGTATTTAAGAAATATAATGCAGACTTGCAATAAGAGTTTTTTGGCCTTCTGGGGGCAGCAGAAACAAGCTGTAAAATGTTATTTAATTACCTTGTAAGTTGATATGGCTAATTTGTTAGCAAACAGTTGCCCATTTAATAACCATTCAACAGATACAGACCAACATTAGTGTTTATTTGGAGTTGTGTTTGTGGCCACCTGATGAATGTAAGTCCAACTATCACTCTCTTTTAGCTCTGTTTTTGTTCTCAACAGACTCCTGAGGGAAATATCTGGCTCTTGTACAGTTTGGTGGGTTTTGGTGGCTTTTTCACTGAAAATAGCAGCCTGCTGCAGCTAAAAACAAAGCTATGAGAGCAGTTAGAGTGAACCACAACATTAAAGTTGAGGGCCGGAAAATTAAAGCAGTGAGTTTAGATTTTACAAAGCTGAGCTGAGCTGAAGGGAACAGCAGAGTCGGGTGATAATTCTCTGTGGGCTTGCCACTACAAGTGTACACATTATGCATAGTTATTTTATCCATTGTTTAAAAAAAAAAAAAAAAGAATGAATAGCCACTTTGAGGAACAGCACTCTGGAGCAGGATCATTATGAGTCAGTGACCTGCTGACATCTCCTCGTCATTCATACAGACGAGCTTCACCAAAGTTGCAGAACCTGTTACTGTATGTTGTACAACAAGGCAGACAAGCCCAACTGAAGAAACACAGTGAATGGACAGATGTAGAACATGTTCACAGGCTTATTTCCTTACCAAAGAAGGCATTTAAAAGCTTCTGCACTTGGATGTTGCTGCCAACTGTTCTGTACACTCCTTCTTGTGTGACTCCTGGAAAGAGGAGAGGGGGAGGTAAAAAGAAAAAAAGGGAGTGTAATCTGGACAAATACAGAGCAATGGAAATGTACCACATGCATCTCTTCAGAGCTTGCATGAGCCAGAATTAAGATACAGAATTAATTTGAGACTAAACAGTGGTCCGTGCTCAGATCATGAGTCAAATTACATGCTTATGGCTTGAGTACTTAATTCCATTCGTGTAAGATGAATCAACCTACTGGATAACATATTGTGACTGTAGAATTATAAGGTTAAATCCGTCTTCAAGACAGGTTTGAGATATTGGGCTTTAAAGTTTAAGCATGCATGGAGATTTTTGTTAAAGAAGTAACAGTCAAAAATCTTTCCTTAATAAAAATCAGACAGGCAGACCTTAATAGTGTGGGATAGAGATGTGATGATTCCCTGAGAGCAGCCTGCAGGCGTAGCATCAACATGTAACCTACGACTCAACTACGCCCCCTTCAGGGCGAGTAGGCAAAGTAACAGACCTAAAGACAGCTGGGATAAAACTCTAATGGGACCCTTTACCTTTTGTTTCGATGTAGTTGATGCACTTTCGCACAAACTTGAATCCAGTTTCATTCAGTTCCACTGTGAAAGTAAAAAAGTCGAAACAAAATGAGCAGATTTAACAGCAAACAATAGACAATACTTCTGATTGTTAAAACATGAATACAGATTCATTCAGTGACATGAGATGTAAAGTGAGACATCACTGTATTGCTATCTAGCTACATCTCATAACATCAACATCACAACTTAACTTTAAGGGTAATGATGATTGACTTACTTTCAGCTTGCTTGTGAATTGGGGAATGATAGATCTGAAATGGAAAAAAAATGTAAAAGTAAATTGAAAACTGTGAAACATATTGAAAAATCTACAACTAGCTAGCTAGAAATAAAGCTGCTCCACTGAAACCAACTTCCTGAATACAATGATAGCTTCCGGGATAGTTTATGAGACTATTTGGGCAGATTTAAATGACATAAAAGTAATAATAATGGAAACGGAGAGAAAAAGGATGAGGAGACAGAATGAATACTGAATAAAAAAAACAACCAAACAAATGAAAAGAATTCAGTTTACTCTTGGCAGCAGTTTGGCAAAGCTTTAATATTAAAACCAGTACATGACTACAGGCATAGTCACCAGTAACTCAAACCCAGGACATTCAACTCAGAGACCAGTCAGACTGTCACATGTGGTAGTTTTTATATCAAGCTTTGTCTAATTCTTCCCCCAAAATAGCAGATTTTGATCTCTTTTTTCCACTCTGTTGCCCTCACCACTGGACGTCAGAGCTCAGGGCCTGCTACAGAGCAGCTGGGTACAGTACAGAAAAGTCTTGTTAAAGGACTCCTCAGCAGGGTGTGTGTTTGTTGTCACAGGCGGCTGAAGTGTGAAATATCACTGTCACACCCTGTTTATTTAGGCCTGAAAATATAACAATAAATATTTACTAAAGTAACGTGGGTTCTGTTTGGCAATGAGTTACTTTAATTCAGAAAATAAGTCACATGGCAGCTATGCTTTAGAACTGACACATCTGATCTATGGATGCAAAGATAATGAAGCTACCATCAGAGGAATTACTGACAATGAAAACTGAGCTTTTTTCCAATATTTGAATCATTGTTTTCATTTCTGTGGCTGAAAAAGATAATTGCCAAAATGTCCAATTGCTTAGGCAAGTTTGGAGAGGAACATGCAAGCATTTTTCTCTTTTTCCCTACACTTTAATGCCAAATAGCTTTAACTTATTAAGAGCTTCAGTGGAAAGTGCACAAAAGGGGGCCTTGAAGTGATCTGTAAGTGTAGTATTACATTTGTCATTTTGGCACACAGGTTCAAGCATGTCACCCACTTCTTGGTTTGGAGATGTGACAAATTTGCCAAAGCAGAGACTTATGGACTGTAATGGATCAGCTGGCTGCCTGTAGAGGCCAGAGTCAGTCTGGTTTTGCTTTCAGAGCTCCTGGGGATGTTTATTATGGGCACAAAAAGATTACTGATTAATTTGCAGATCCTTTTCTCAGTTAATTGGTAGTTGTTTTGTCAGTAAAATGTCAGAAAATAGTGAAAACCTGAGGTCACAAGAATACCCAAAAATATGACTGAGGGGAAGAAGCCATGCTGCACCTTATATTTCAGCTACTCAAAAGGCTAAAGGGCATTCAGAGTGTAATAAAGTCAACAGGGTCAGTGTGACAGAAGACATTATGCTAAAAGAACGCCACAGAGTTGATCCTTGTCCGGACTGAAAGCTCAGAGACTCTGCAGACCTGGCAGTAGGACAGTGCAGTGGCTCTTTGCTTGAGAATATCTGGGCAAAGTGGGTGGAAAAGCTCTTGTGAAATAATTACGATATACAAAAGTCATTAGGGAAGTTGCACAGGAAGAGGGCACTGAAAAGTGTGCCTTCTGTTATTTTCACATCCTTAGCTACAGGTTATTTGTTTTGTCCGCAACTCACATGACATTCACCACTAAACCTAAACCGTCTGACATGAAAAAGATCTGACAAGAACTGCAGAGACAGCAAAAGGGAAAGCAACATATTGGTTAAAGCTACAACCAAAAGAAGAATTAACAATGCCTTAAATTTTGCTAGTAAGGCTATTTGGTATTTCATCGCCTCAAAACAGCTGAATACAAAGACAGACCATGGGAGCAGCAGGGTTTGGCAGATCAAACATTTGGCAGGAAGCTTTCCATTAACACCTAAATATGATTATAAGAGCAAACAAAAATCACTAATGGCATGAACTCCGCCCTGCTGTAAGGGGCTATTAAGACTAACCAGGTGCCATCATTTAGCCGTACACTGAAGACATAATGTGCCTAAGAAGCTTAATACCATCTCTCACACATCTGTAATAGAGAAGCCATAATGAGATACCCTGCCATACCTGCAGTGCTTAACAAATGTCAAATGTGAGCTGTCATGTGCATTACATGATGGATTAGATTTTTATTTTTTTTTTTAAACATGACATTGTGATTACAGATTTAACTACCTGACAACATTTAAAGAGCTTTTATTCTGAAAAACAAAAAACAAAACAAACAACAACACAGGCTTGGATGGACTCAGATATGCAGATTGGAAATGGAAACTGCCATTGGGAGTTTTATGTGTCACCCCAATAGCCAGTAGCCATGTCAACCCCCCTTCCCCTCCCCCCAGTAGCAGACTCCATATTGCATTGAAGATATTTTGGCAGTAAAGCAGCTTTCATAAAAATGATATCTTGGAGAAGAATAATCCTAAATGAGATGAGCTGAGAAATTAACTCACAGGCTCTTTTCCATCCATGGCCTCCATCCACAGCTTCCTCTCTCCCTCCGAAAGAGCCTGGAAAGTGACGGGTGTGTTTCTATGGAAACAGTAACAAATGCCATTAAAGAGAGAACATTGTAATTGTGTTATTCAGTTACAGGATGTAGTCATACAGTATCCAACTATTGTGAATTTAAACTTTTTTAAGATCTTTCACGTCACAGACCTTTCAAGCAAAACAAGGTAGAAAAAAATAACAAGAACAGCTTTGAAGGACTATGAAATAACGGATAACATCCCATGTGGTAATGATGGGAGGTATAAATGGAGATGAATAAGACAAGCATGAAGAGATGATGAAATTCCATTGTAGCAATCTGTCTACTGCAGAAGCAACAAAATCTGGTGCCAGATTTTACAGCTTGTAGGCTACTGGATCAATTGTTAACTAAGACAACTGTGTTACGAGTTTAAAGCTTCGAGTTTAAAAACTGCACTAATCAACTAACTATAAAAACCTTTAAAAACTCTTATAAATAACTTTTCTATCAACTTTAACAGTTAAAGAGATAACCCTGATATTTATAGAAGTTTGGCATAGAAGATCTAAATTAGTTTCTATGATGTTAGTGATTTAATGCTTTTCCTGATTTGGTCAGTACACATGAAACAGCCAATTCAACACTCATGTACGTGTCTCCATCCTGCAAACTGGAATGAAGACAATTTCAGCAAACCCAGGATATTAAGAAGAGAGCCCTGTACTAGTATTCACTGTTCTTCTGCTCCTTCTAGGAAGGTCAAAGGTCAGGGTCAGGTACTAGCACTGGGAGCATTTCAGGGACATTCAGGTGGGCGGATGGCTTACCTTAAAACATCCTGAGGTGACAATATTATCTACACAGCACTGCCACCTTCAGTTTATCAAACAGCCAACTCCTCATAATGTTGTTGTTCACTTCACACACACTGGCACAGATTAGTTGCTTAATATTCAGAGACACTTTCAAGCACTTAATGCATAATTCAAGCAGCTTTTAAACCTTTAAAACACCCCGTCGACACTCCAAGTATTTCCACAGATTTCAAGAAACTTGAATATGACAGAGCTGCCTGTGGCTCAAGTGTCTATTAAAATGCATGTTGTCCTGAATAGCCTGCATATATAAACATGAGCTTGTTGTGTTCCGTCCCCTGAAATCACTGAGTTTGCCATCTGTTTCCAGCATGTGTCCATTGCTTAGGGATTGTTTGGGCTACAGTCCATTTAGCCCTCACACTCTGTCCTTGTAAGACACCTGTTCACCTCGCCGCCTGAACCTGTTTATCCCACAGGGCTTTCACGTTGCCTCATCACATAGTTTCTCAAATTTGTTTGCACTAACCTCTCGATAGTTTCCACGTCAAAGCAGAAGCGCTTGTCTATGGACTCTGTCTTCCGGCGGATGCAGGATTTCAGCTTCAGCTGTGTAGGGCCCTGCAGGGAAAGAGACAAAGTTGGAAAGTGGTCGGTACGTGTGATGGAGACAATGACAGTAGAGCAAGGAGCCTGAGGATATAAACTAGCTATAGATACTGTAGATGTCAGACATATTACAGGTACTCAGATGTTTGTCTGTGGCTATGAGTGGTTGATATGTAGTAACAACTACATATTTCTTTTCAGTAAAGCACCTGTTTAGTTGTAGGCTTCTGTTCACAAGGCACCATGACCAGCAGTCTCCCCTCCTTATGATACTTGCAATAATATTTGACCCATGACACGCCCAAAGCCCCTGTTGGGACAAAAGAAACAGGACAGGCCTTGTCAGGGGGGATTCAAGCAAGAGCTCGTAAAAGTATCAAGCTTCTGTATAAGCAGATGATACACTTACACTTCTCCTGACAGTACAGATAACCCTCCATCGGCAGAAAACTGTGCATTTTACAGATCTGGGATGGGTGTTTCATTCTCTTCATCAGCTCCTCCATCTCCTCGCGAGTGCTCTCATAGTGGTTTCGTGTCTGCAGGCAAAATCAGATAGCACTTTAGAATCTTATGGACGTCCGATTAAAGAATATTAAATCTAACGGCATCATTCGTTGCCAGTAACACCACTTACGTTCTGCAAGCTGAGCTGCAGTTCTTGCTTGTAAGGCATGAAGTCCTGAGTCATCTCCACCGTCAGGTTGTTGAGCGTTAAAATGCTGTGCAGAAACGCCAGCACCTGTCCAACCAAAACATGAATTACATTACTTAAGATTATTGTCAAGAAGAGTCAAAACAAAGGAACCGCTGCCATAAAGAGTGGACGAATGACTACTGGGATTTGTTTGTCTATCATTAAGTTTTTCCTCTGAAGTGTAATGTATATTTCCTCGATCTCTTGTTACATATGTGTGGCAACAAAGAGGAAGAGTGGGAGACCACAGGCAGAACTCACAGGCTCCACCACATCAAACTTCTTCCTGTCCTGCACCTGATGGATCTGGTACACATACTCCACTGACGATTCATAGAAGTTCACTCGCTCTTTGTCTAGGAGGTCATCAGCCTGTAATTTAAAAAAAAAAACATTTCAAACAGTGGCCTATTTGTCAAACTCAGTTCTACATTTCACTACCCAACTGATGAATACTTTTTGTACTTCACCTCTTGAAGTTGACTTTCTTTCTTCTTGGCAGAAAGATTCAGGTGTTTGTCTACCTGGGAGTAATATTTTTCACTCTCTTTCTCAAACTTCTTTTTCTTTTCCTGCAGGACAGATGTGTTAATTGTGAAAATGAAAGATTATTGTGTTACTAAATCAAGTAAGATTTATTTTTTTTATCTGGCAAGACAAATAGTGTTTAGAATGTTTTAGGTATCCTGTCCTTTCATTCAAATCACGACATGCTCTCAGAAACTAATACTTGCAAAATGTTTATTTTGAGCACATTTTGTAGGCCAATACTGGATATTTCAGGCTGATACCAATACCTTAAAATATTCGAGAATGTTAGCCATTATTCAGTTTTTTACATTAAAAAGCAATTCAAATGATCACATTTGAGACATGACGGTTGGTGTTGAATAAGGGGTACCAGAGTTCATCTGTGGGGTTACATCAGACCAAAAAAAAAAAAGGTTGGGGACTGTGCTAGTAAATTTTATTTTGAACACTTTCACTGTTGTTCTCTTCTTTTTAGAACATTGTTCACTCACATGTACATTCTCATTGTAAAGGACATGATACCTTTTCTGTTGTGGAGAAAACCATGATTTTCTTAACCGGTACATTATTTTATTGAAATTACTAGTTATTGTTTTTAAAATAGGACAAAAATGCATGTACTTCTGAATAAGCTGCAGTGTTTTGTTACATTTAGTTATTGGAACAAGCAAAAAACATGGTTAGATAAGTCGTACATTCATTCATTAAGTTTTTAAATACATTTTTAATATGAATTAATTAAGTCATCTAGGACCTGTATATTTCATGCATATTTCACTTGCATTTAGCAATTACATAAATATCAACACAGCAGCAGAAATATGAGAAGTGGCTAGTTAATAAATACACTGAGGGGGACAAAACTTTGATCACCAAATGTCATGCTGAATAATCAAGGGGATCTCCCACTGAGTTTCCCAATGATTTTAACACCTTAGAAAAACATCAGCTGTTCTCAACTACAAAACTGCTTTCCTTTCAACACAATGTCTTTACACATTAAAGACTTGGTCAAAGAGGAAGAAGAGACTTATGTTATTATTCTTAAAACAGGTACATTTTCATGCATACATTTAAAAATAGATTTGGGGAAGTAGCTTATAACATCCTGTTTGGTCTGTGTAAGTAGCTCATTTCATAGGCCAGGAGCTACTATCCCTGGTTGAAAACTACGCCATTAAACTAGAAAAAAAAAGATTATAATATAATATTCTTCATGACTCCTCTTACCCTGCTAACCATCTTATTAACTTTCTCCCTTCTTTTAAAAGACTTCATTAAAGAGAATCATTAATGTGCTGCTATTATTCCTGTAAGACACTGTAATGGTATGTATACACTGATAGCATCCCCTTGGGAATGCTTGTTTTAATTATTTATTATCATTACTTAATTTCCTTTTAGGTCCTAAGATGGCCACTGTCTGTGAGGTGGGGTTCTTGTTGTTTTTGTTTTGTGTGAGCTCACCAAACTAAATTCCTATCGACTACGTTGAAATGGCATTTAAGTATTGAATCTGAATCTTGTATGATGATTTGACTCTCCATGCACAGAAACAGATATCAAACTATGAACAGTGCTTCCAGTGCTGACTCAAGAACTTTTGTTCACAGGAATGAGCCACATTTCACTTACAGAGCAGAAGAATCAGTAAAAACACTCACTTTTGTTACTCCTATTTTCTCCTTTCTGAACTTCTCCAACGGCTTGATGAGCAGATCGGAGGCGTTCTGAACCTGGACAGGCAAACACGGAGCAGCCGTTACTACGTGATGTACACACACACACACACACACATACTGCCCTACCATATGTAGGACACACTCTTCCACACAGTACGTTTGTAGATCAGCTGGGTCATCTGTGGGGCACAAACATGTTGAAAAGAGTTTGGAAACAGATGTCTTGTGTGTAAGCGTGAAAATGTATATTTCATAACCTCTCTTACACGCCATTGCAATTTACCAGATGACCTTCAGTTGTACAATTAGATCTCTATCCAGAAAACCCAGTCTAACAGGAACTGCTAGTCCTAGTGTCATGACTTGATTGCTGACGTGTAAGGCCAGAGGACGAAACAAAGAAGATTATATTGTGGCTGAGTTTACCTGGCTAGGTAAAAGAGGAAAGACGTGGGAAAACTTGTGTGTAATAACAATAAAAAATAATAAAAAATAAAGCTAATTGGTTAAATTAGAACACCAGAGAATAAACTATTCAGTCATTTACAGAATAATAAAGTGTGTGAAACAACAGCAGCAGAAGTGAGGAAAACAGCATGAAAATGTATCAAGTAGGCAATATGGAACCAATAACAAAAAGGGAACAAGACAAACAAGAGGAGAACTGATAGCTAAATACTTAACACCATTCCTCTTAACAGGCATACACAAGGCCACACATTTACTCATACAGTATCTAGGTGTGTGGATGTGTCTTGTCTTGAGACAGATGGAATGTCTCCTATACAACAAAGGTGTTGATTTTGCATCATAATAAACAGAAAGATAGTTTGTTAGTTATCCATAACAGCATGTGCCAAAGGTTTCCTTCCAAGTGGTCTAATCTTTAGTGTGGGGTATGTTAATGTGGTTTCTAATATCTAATGAGGGTTCAAATAGGATGCCGAGTCAGCGTGGAGGAAGTTGATAACCCACCAGCATCATCCTGTCGTGCTCTACTTCCTGCAGGAGTCCAGCGAACTCCTGGAACGACTGAGCTGGGGATGCAAACACAAAGATGATGGCCGGAATAAAGACTTCGCACATTCTTATCCTAACTGTCTGACGCAGGAAACGCAAGATAAAAAAAAAAAAAAAAGAGTTTCTTACAAACGTGCATTAAAATAGACTTTATGATGATCTTTTTTTATATACACATTTGCCATTAAGCTATAAGGCAGAAGTTTCTGTTTTGTTTCCTGTATCCTCACATTCAAGCTGTGAAGAATTACCAGCTGGCTGCCAAAAATGTTCCTCTCCACTGAGCAGGGGAAGTCTTTTTGAAACTGCTTAATCTGATGTAAAATTTGTACTTTCCCCATATAGTATTGGTAAACAGAAAAAACAGCTGGAATAAGGCATGAAATGTTCTGCAAGTTCTCTACAAGTAATAGTCAGTAAATTAAAAAAGTGTGTATTGTTAAGGAGCATGGCTGTATTACTTACTAATGTTAATCTCATCATCTGTCAGGGAGTCACCGATGACATCGAACTGGAACGTGCTGAGAGTCTGGGAGAACTTCTGTACTGCCAAAGAATAGCCTATAAAAAAGAAAATGTAGTCCTGAAACATCTGAGTGGAGCTCCAAATGCCTCGATCACACCTACCATTAACTGAAATATAAAATTCTTTATCGTTCTTTAAATTCAACCCAACTCTCATGAAGTGCAGTCCAGGATTTCTGTAACTGTGCGTTTTGCTTTTTTCTCTGGTAGGAAAGTTTAAAGATTCAGCCAGTATGTGCAATATATTATCCATGCTATGACTGGGTTTTATTATCAAAACAAAACAGAGACTGTCAGATCAGTACTGTAGGGCACTTTGCCTGAGGAATCTGGACTCATATTTTAAATCCCTCGTTTTGTAATGGAACAGTTTCCAGTCGTTCAATCATTTCACGTGTTTTTTTTTCATCAACAAATTGTGTTTTCTGTTAAATTTGTTTATTTTGGATTCTTGCTTTAATTGTACCTTTTCACAGGACTTTTATTGTAAACAAAGAACAGGCATATTTCACAACACTTACAGCTGGAGATCAGTGTTAAAAGTGAAAAGTGAGTGAGCAGTGAGTCTTGATCGTTAGGACTTGAGATAAAAATGTGATAAAATTCATGAATATGTCTTGGTGCAGTTTACCCCGGCAACAAGCACCCGTGACCTCTGGCTATTATCTGAACTGAATATACAGTAGGACCCTCATCGCTCTGCAGCGCTACTACAGCACCTACAATGACAGTTTCTGTTTTCGAGGAAAAAGCTTGTCATTGGTGATTTGGACATCAGAATGGTGTCTTGGCGAGTCAAAACAAACAGTGTTCCCCCTCGTGGGTGCCACAGTGACCCACATATACACATCTACTGTATGCTCTCACTGGCTGTGGGCCATACTATGAGTTTGACTGGTCCCACACTACAACCAGCAGCAGAGAGATGACAGGCAACATCCCACACAGAGAGGAGAGGTGGAAAAGCAACACATGGATAGATGCATATCCTGCAAAAGAAGCCAGCTGTTGTGCAGTTTGGAAACAAACAGAGCTTGTCATCCTGCACATCTGCATCAGACCCATGGCCTTTCAAAGCAGGCTGCTTGGTGTTCTCCCAGGGAAGCACTAGCACCTCCCTGAATGTGCCTCTCCCAGCCACCCACATTGATCCTGTAGGCCCTTAAAAAGGCCCCACTGATGCTGATCCTCTGTCAAGCCTCATCACACCACTATATCTACATGCAGTGTGCAAAAAAGCTGTTACTGATTTAAAAACAAGAGAGATCAGATTTAAGCATGCTTAACTTACCCCTGATTGCAGTGATAACACTGTTGCCATCTTTTATCAACTCTTTGAGGAATTTGCTTGTCCTCTCCAGCTCCAGTTCATAACACTTGAGAGTCTCTCGAAAGTCCGGGCTGTCCAGATAGCAGTCACTAAACTCCAGAGGAGGATGCCCCATCTTGTAGACTACTGGATTTTAGACAATAGAAACACTGGATTTGTTTTAGTGAGCCACGCAGCTACGCTCGTCTATCGCACACTGCTCGTAGCTGCTCAGTTGAAGCGACCCTACACTCTCATCTGTTCAGAGGAGCAGAAACCATGGTGTCCGTGGGAGCCTGCGGCAACAGCTGGTCGAATATGAAGTGCACTACACAGTGAAGAGGCACGGTTTGATTGACTTCCCTCTTCTGCTCGTCTGACGGGCGGTCTAAACTGTACTTTATTGGTATCCTGGTCCTCTTTGCCACTTTTTCCTTGTTGCGGTGTCGTGATTAGAAGAGCGGCTAGAATCCCTTTGGACGCGTCCCATTCCGAAATATTTTACACTTTCATGAAACCTCCTTCTGTCATTTACCATGGTTATAAATCGATTTTTGATTTGTAATGTTAACAGCACGCTATTAAACCTCTGAATAAGTGTTAGTGAAAAAAAAATTCTAACAGAGACGCCATACACATCCTTAAGTCCCACATACTTACAAAGAGCGTGCCACAAAGCTGAATGGGACGTAACCACCTGGCTGTGGACACGCTAAAAACTCCCTCCTTTCCAC
The DNA here is from genome assembly GCF_020085105.1 of Siniperca chuatsi. NCBI lineage: Eukaryota > Metazoa > Chordata > Actinopteri > Centrarchiformes > Sinipercidae > Siniperca > Siniperca chuatsi. Next base: position 9,814,458 of record NC_058055.1, read on the forward strand.
ACCCAGGAGGTTCTTAAAGGGGCAGCTGCACAGTTGGCGTAATTGTGTTGACGATGCTGCATTCAAGGGCTGTCGGAAATCTGTCCGTCAGCATTCTGCACTCATAAATGGGCCAGAACAAATCAGTAATAACAACGAGGAAAGTGGAATTTAAGTTAAGAAATAGTCATAGCCCAGTGATAATATATTTTTTAACAATAATAATTATGAATACATATATACATACATGCATCTATAGATAGATAGATAGATAGATAGATAGATAGATAGATAGATAGATAGATAGATAGATAGATAGATAGATAGATAGATAGATAGATAGATAGATAGATAGATAGATAGATAGATAGATAATGCAGCTACTTTATACAAATATAAAGGCAGATTACATACACAACACAATCTTTACAGTCTGAGCCTGTTCACTGTCAAATACCCTTTATAGTAAAATGTATTTGTGTTGCACATTTCAAGAAACATGTTCAAATGTTTTTTTTCTTGTGAATTACTGGATCATTTTACCTCCTAGGCCTTTAGAAAGTGATTAAATAAAACAAGGTGAGGGAAATATTTTTTGGTTGAACTGTTCACAACTAGTAGACATATGCAACCGGTGAGGAGATATTGCAAGTAGACTTTGCTTCGTTTTAAGGACTCACAAGCCTGAGAGGCAGGAAAGAACTGGCCCAAAGGTTTGAGAAATGGGTTTATGACTGAAAAACGGGATGAATTTGGGGGAAATTACAACCACACTACCACCAATGAGGCGCTTTTGAGCAAGGCCCTCAACCTTCAACTGCTGCAGTGACCAACAGATCAGGTTCTGGTTGTTATGGGCAACTTCTAGTGTGAATGTGGACTTCCCTGAATAACTGAAATAATAAATGAATTATAATTTTATTGATCTTTAATCAAAGCTACTGTAGCACTGTGTGTTGGAGGAAAAAAGTTCAAAGCTGATCATGACACAGACACACCTGAACTTATCATGAGAACCTTGTGATTAATCCAGTGAGATATTGAGATAGTGCATGTGACTGGGTGTGTCCCTGCCTTCAAGATTAAGTGCCCTAACTTAACTGTTGCAATAACTGTTAATGACCTCCAGATGTCATTCTTCAGACTGAACTGAAGCAGGGGACCACAGCCTGCAAACACACACACACACACAGTACAGAATTCAGTCAGTTAAAACATCCCCAAGGCTAAAAATGTCAGTATCACTTATCTACATTTGCATTCTAGCTCACTGATATTTGTATTAGGGACTGATACTTCACTGCTAGGATTAAAACTTCTCTTTGGGCCTTCATTTACAAAAACAACATCAGGAATGTTAAAGATGTTACAGAACAGGTCAGAACAGGTGGTTTCAAAGATACAAACCAAGGTTATACATACACACAAGCACACTTCGGAGGACACTGCATTGATTTCCATTAATTACCTGGAGATATCCTAACCTTAACCTGATTCTAACCAAATTTTACACTGTAAGGGTTTTGCTTTTTGTCTCAAAGTGGGAGGCAAGTCCCAAATGTAATATAAGTGCATTAAGTGTGATTAATACAAGGGAACCGAGAAAGGAAGTGAGTTTCTTGTGTCATTCAGCAGCTCACATAGAGATTCAAATGTTTTACCTATTAGTCTCTAATCTGAGCTAAATTTCAAAATGTTCATAATTCTCTCCCTAATAGTCTGAGATGTATTTGTATAACATAACACTGTGGTGCACTCTTTGTAGATCTGTCCAAGACATTTGATACTGCTAATCATAATAGTTGTTTTTTTAAAGGTGCTTTCCATTGGTTTTGATGATTCTGCCTACTGTTGGTTCAAATCATATCTTTCTAATTCAGACTCTTGTTGTCAATAGCTTCAAATCAAGTTCACAGGGTTGATAAAGATGTCCCACAGGGATCAATATTGGTGTCGGCTCTACTGCAAACCTTCTTCAGGTTACAGTCTGCTTTGACGACCTCCAGACCTATTTTATGAAGCTAAAGCTTGTTCCAGACTCCAAAAAGACAATATGTATGTGTTTCACAACAGCATTGAGCTTTGATGTTTCTACTCAGATCCATAGTCTTAATAGATATCTAATAGATACAGCAGAGCATCATACATACTAGAGCTAGTTAACGGAGCTAGTTAACCTAACTCTCTCACTGACTGGTGACTGAGGCAGGCTGTAGCTATGATTATGACTATAGTCTTGGGATGATAACGCTTTGGCTGTTGCTGTTGCTGTGATTGTGGCCTTAACCATGGCTATGCTTTGGTTGTTATGATTATGACTGTGACACATTAGTTTATAATGGGTGGAACACTAACTACATGCAGGGTTGTACATGTCCAGTGAATTGACATGGTTGGGGTGGCTCAGTGTTGTATTGAAGCTACTATATGCCTGAACTCCTGTGGTGTAATTGTAACACATCGGTCATATCTGATAAAAGCACAGGGGGTTCAAATCCCTATAAACATATCCACAGCCACAGCTTCAACCACTGCAGCCAGGCAGAGTAGCTGCAGCTGTGCTCACAGCCAGTGGCTGTATACCCTTAAGAGCTTGGCCTTTTGAAAGGAGTTATGAGCAATAAATGCATAATGTAAAGTGTCAAATCATGTCTCCTTTCAGAAATATCTGCAGAGCGTTTCCCTAAAATGGCAGTGCATTCTAACTGTACTGGACCAACATGCGAAACTTAAAGCGAGGTAACGATGATCGTTCAGGAGCTCTATACCTCTCTGACTTTTTACAGGTGAAAATAAAAATTAAGTTGTTTTTTTTAAATGATTGCGTGGATTTTGTGTTTTTTGTGGAAATACTTCAATGGGTAGATTCAATGTAAAAACAAACAAACAGTGGAGTTACACCTTAGTGCTAAAAACAGTGAGCTAAAGATGTCATTCAGTCTAAAAAAAAAAACCATTTAATCCCACAGAAATACGTCAAACTGTGCTTGGTCCCTTGGTTACAGAGTGAGCAGATTTAATCAGTGGTTGGATATTAGGTGGGCAGCAACAATGTGGATGTAAAGGCAGAGGAGAAAAAACTAGATGAGAGACTGATAATTATGATAATAAACTCTTGTCCTCTTATCTTTAGATTTTATGGGTCATTCTTTGTTTTAGACCTTTATGTTTTACTCCATATTGCGTCAAAAACACCCTCCACTTCCTCTGCAGAACACAGCACAAAAAGGACGAGAGGACAGTCCCCACACAGATTCCTCAGCTGGGCAGAAATTAAAATGTTTGATCTGAATTCTGAAGCCGTTTGTTTGGCCCCTGTAAATGGGGCTATTGTATGCAAATATTGCGCACAGAAGCATATGACCTCTCCAGTGCAGGGCAGTGGCTAGTGTGAGAGAAATCATTAGCAATGCAAAGTCATGGTGCTCTGATACTCTTGTTCACAGTCACAGATTGAAAAAAAAAATCTGCTAATGTCAGTGTAAATGTTTCTGGATGTGTTTTATTCCAAACTACAGCTGAAGGTAAGTCTGCTTCTAACTCTGTTATCAGATCACAAAGCTGAGAAAATGATAGACAGCTTGTTTTCAGTGTGTTCAGCTGGTTAAATCTTTGCTTATGGGTAGTTTATGCTTAATGTTATGTCTTAACTTGACTGAAGAGTTTGGAAAATTCCTTAACAAAGACTTACATATACAATTAGAGTTACAGATAAAACTGTGACATGCCAAGTATGTTCTTCTAGAAATTTCAACCAAAACATGTTGCCTTTCTTATGGTGATAATCAAACAAAACAGTATTTATTTTGCAGTCCCTCAGTCATATTTATCTATAGCTATACAACCGGTCACAAAGTAGAGTTTAAGTAGAGAGCTCATATTCTCTGAACCATCATAAGTTTGGAGCCAGATGATTCCTTCTCTAATGCACATCGAGACACTTTTGGACCACAAATTATTTTCCTGCCAAGAATTAGAGAGTATTACAGACACTGTTATATTGGGTGCAGATGACCACTTTGCATGCTACACCATGGCGACTGGTGAAAGTATGTCACATGATGCATGGTGCCAGACTTTAGTGTTGCACTCTTAAGTGGCCTGCCAACTGCAGAGGGGGGCAGAGAGGCTTCCTTCTTCTCTGGATTCACATCCATGCCAAGCCAGTGGGTCAACATTGTCCTCTACGCTGCCTCCTATGCCTCTTACACCTGCTGAGCCGGGTAACAACTCTGACATTTGTACTAGACTGGAGAATTCAAGCATGTTGGGACACAGGACAACCAATAATGATCAGCACAGAGGAGATAACACATTTTGGATGCTTTTTAGGCTTGAAATTAATATTGGACTTTTTTGGAAAATATGATTTACTAGTTTGGTGAAAACTGGATGTGTGATTCATTTTTATTTAAGTATCCAAAGTGCTCTAACATGAATTCACTTTTAACTATAGTATACTAAGTTCTTAGCTGCTGAGACTAAATTGTCCCACCTATAAAGGTACAGTATTGTGTAAGTACTAACGTTGCACTTAGGCTGAAGTTGTATTTTTAAATTTGCTTCTAAACATTTGAACATATTTCTAGCTTCTTTTATAATCTTTCATCCTCTTAAGTCTCTGGTCATCACTGGACTAGATAGATGGACAACAGAGGGTTTGGAATTGAACCTGCAACCTCTTTACTGTGAGGCTGCAGCGACCACTTGTTCTGGGATGCTATTAGTGTACTCGAGCAACAGCTGCAACTAAAGATTATTTTCATTATCGATTCATCTGCAGATTATTTTCTCGATTATTCTGTTAATCGCTTATAAAATGTCAGAAAATACTGTAAAATGGCCATCACACATTCCTCCAGTCCAAGGTGACAGCTTCATATTGCTTGTTTTTTTTTTTGTCCAACCAACAGTTCAAAATTCTAAGATATTCAGTTTATCACATAAGACAAAGAAAAGCAGTAAATCCTCCCAACTGAGAAGCTGGAACTAGACAACATTTGGTATTTTTGCTATAAAAATAGCTTAAAAGATTCTATTATCAAAAGAGTAGCTGATTAAGTGTCTGTCAATCAACTATTTTATTAATCGTCTAATCATTTCAGCGCTAATGTAATCTATTTGAACTGTTAAAACCTGCTGTGACTAACCAGCTTTGAGCATATCAATGAAAGTACAAGTATAGGCCAAAAGTATAAGCCAAACTATAGCACTACTTCTTTATAAGTACAGATATGAGCATAAGCTATTTCCAAGTGATTTGTTTTCTGCAATTAAAGTGAGAGTATACTCTAAATTTGATGATAACGGTATATTCTATTTTTTTCTCCAGTCAAAGATCATCATAGTAACAGTGACTGCCGTGATACCTTCAGCACCAATTTTATGTCAATTTAATAAGAAAATAATATCTGTTAATATCTGTTGTTTTCAACAAGAAGTTTTGGAGGCATCTACTAATCGGGAGCTGCATAAAGAGTCTGGTTATACTGTATTAAGTGAAAACAAGAACAAATTATTATCTTATCTTAATTTGCCCAGGAGTGGACACTCAGCCTCAGTCTTTTATAAAATTATAGCAAATACTCTGCATGGTAATTGTGAAAATTTGAGAAATATTTGGGAAAGGGATTTGAATTTAAATACAGGCCAAGATATATGGGTAAACATGGTGGCTGATACCAGGTGGTCAGTTAGAGATACAATCAGCAAATTTACAGACTACAAAATTATACACATGTATTATTATACCCCACTTAATGATGATAATTACTGTTGGAAGTGTAAAAATGAACAAGATGCTAAACATTTAATATGGGAATGTTCATTTGTTTCTCAACAAGCAGTAAAAAGTAAAAGTATTAGAGAGTGGTTGCATAACCCATTGCCAGAGTCGCCCCAGCTGTGTTTATTAGCACACAGGTCCCTTGGACTTGCACTGGCAGGCTTTATTGGCGCTTCAAGGATTCTTCTCCACCAGTGGAAGAGTCACACAAAGCCTGATTTTGCTGAAAGGTTCAAATTAATGACGGACATTAATTTTGCCTCTTTTGAATCTCTAATCACAAGGGCTAATAATTATCAAGGAAAGTTCTATGAGGTTTGGTTTCATTTTTGTAATTTATACAAAGAAAGTGGAAGAAAATAATCTATTTTGAAAATGTTGTATATTCTCTCAGCTGTTGACCCTCTGATGTGTTTTTTGCACTTTCTCCATCAGACCCGGAACCAAAGATGAACTGGGCATCATTTTATGCTGTCATCAGCGGTGTGAACAGACACTCCACAGGCATCGGTCGAATCTGGCTCTCCGTCCTGTTCATTTTCCGTATCCTGGTTCTGGTGGTTGCAGCGGAGAGTGTGTGGGGCGACGAGAAATCTGGCTTCACCTGCAACACCCAGCAGCCTGGCTGCAACAGTGTCTGCTACGACCACTTCTTCCCCATCTCGCACATCCGCCTCTGGGCACTCCAGCTCATCCTGGTCTCCACTCCTGCCCTGCTGGTAGCCATGCATGTGGCCCACCGCCGCCACGTCGACAAGAGGCTCTACAAACTATCAGGGCGGACCAACCCCAAAGACCTGGAGCAGATAAAGACCCAGAAGATGAAAATCACAGGGGCTCTCTGGTGGACGTACGTCATCAGCCTGTTGTTCCGTATTGTCTTTGAAGTCACCTTTATGTATTTGTTTTATATGATCTACCCTGGTTACAAGATGATCCGGCTGGTGAAGTGTGACTCGTACCCCTGTCCCAACACAGTGGACTGCTTCGTGTCAAGGCCCACAGAGAAGACTGTCTTCACTGTGTTCATGCTGGCTGTGTCAGGGGTCTGTATTCTGCTCAATATTGCAGAGGTGGTCTTCTTGGTGGGGAAGGCCTGCAGTAAGCATTTGCACAATGCTGGAGACTCGACTATGGGGGCATGGATCCAACAAAAGCTCTGCTCGTACTAACAAAACACATTTCATACCTGCACAGACGGACCTGTTACCTGGATATAAATGACCTTAGATCCAGGTAACAGCCATTAATTTAACTTTGGAGTAAGGTGGATATGATATACTGTACATCGCAGTTTGACATGGTGATAATTTATCCAGCGGTTTATAATCTCAGTGACAAAGCATTCAGTGCCAATGTGGGGAAAATAGTAGTGTTCAGACAACAAGTTTTACACCAGTGTGCAATACATATGTTCTCAGCATGTTCTCACCAGACTTAAGGTAATACTTCAAAGAATTCCCACAGGAAGTACAGTCTACTGTAGCAATATTTTATGCCATGAACCAAAAGACTGTATGCAGCAGCACTTTGTACTGACATAATATAATAGCTTGATGTTAGGCCAAATAAAGATCCATTAAGTACCTTTATAAAGCAATATTCCCACTGACCATGTTGCAGGCTTTCATCATCATGGACTTCAGTCTTGAAATTAAAATATTAAATTATGAAATGCCACTTCTTGTCACATGCTATTTAAAATCATCAGATTGTTTAAGAAAAGTGTGTCGGAAATATGATGTAGTGATATTTTGGGCATTTTAAGTTATAATATTTTATTATTTACATCAAATGTGATCACAAGCGTCATGCTTTTGCCTAAATCACCATGGATTGAATCTAATGGACTGGAGCTTTTCTTCAGCTGTTATTAGCAAGTTGTTATACTAATACATGGAAAACATGTTACATTTCATAAATGTTAAATGATACGGTGTTTGTTTAATACTGATTCTTTACTTTGGTGGTTGAATGGATCCTTCAGATATAAACAAAGCAATAACTCACAACAACCAAAAAAAAAAACTTGAATTCCAAACTTTATTTCTGAAGTTTACTACTTGATTGCTAAACATGTTATTTAAATTCATTCATTTTGAAGCTGGATGTTTATATATTGTCCGTACACAGCAGAATAAAATCAACTAGTTTGTGTAATTGTGTGATTTTTACTAGGTTTTCTCACCACATCCAAAATGTGCAGCAGCAGCAGTTATCTGCAAGGACAAATGAAGCTGCAGTCACAGCGGTACCACTTTGTATGATTCTTCTCAGCTGTCAGCAGTGTTATTGGGAGAAAAACAACAGGAAAACATGTATGAAACTTCATCACATTTAGTGTGATCACTGTCTTTAGACGAGAGATCCTCGGAGCCGGGAGTCGTTCTGAAGGCCAGAGTGCAGGGTTCTGGGTTATCAATAGCCTCGCCATGTAAGGGGTCAGCGCATGGGTGACAATGGTTGACCCGCAGACAGCTGGACCTGCCGTGACCGAGCATGAGGGCACTTCTCTTTTTATGGAACGCCTCAACACACACCATCTATAGCGTTCAGACTGACGAGAAGCATATTGGCAGAGCTGTACCAAAAACAAATTCCTCCAGTCTGTGATTAGTGTTAGTGGTGACTGTGTGTGAGTTGGTTGAAAGGATTGGAAAAGTTTCTTTATAGAAGTCCATCAGGAGGAGGCTGATATTTTTTAGAGCTAATTATCGGTTATTGGATTAGAAAAGTCAGCTACAACACTGCTCAGCTTTTTCATAATTAGTAGTCATCTTGTATGATGATGTATGGCGGACATCAGACTTTAATGTCACTGATCAGCTACCATGTTGTGTGGCAATTTACTTCAGTAATTAAATAGGAGAATGTAAAATATACTAAATTAAAAGTAAAAGTCCTGCATTCAATGTACTTAATTTTACTTAAAGTACAGATGAATTATCAGTAAAATAAGTACCAAAAGTAAAAGTACTCATTATGTTCAATGGTTCCTTTCAGAGTGTTATAATATGATATACAGTATATTACAGTATTGTGGGGTTTTTGTTACTGATGCAAATTTCAAAGTGCACCTAATTCTATCTAATTTATTTACATTTTGACACTGTAACCTGTAACAATGCAACATGTTTTATAGCTGAACGTGTGTTTTGGATGAACATTTGAATCGGAAAAGTAACAACAGCTGTTAAATAAACGTAATATTTCCTTCTCAGTAAATGTACTTGAGTAAATGTACTTAGTTAGTACTTTCCACCACTGTTGTGTGGTGTGTACCAGAGCAACATGATGCTGTAAATGAAGCATTTAGCTAAACTTTGAGTTGACACAAAGAATAAAGAACTTTCAGATGACACTAAAGAACAGGATCATGTTTGTATATCTTTCTCTGTATGTAATACCACCAAACATAAAGCTTGTCAGTCATTCAACAAGCAGTAGCGCTCACTGCAACACTGAGGGACAGCTCTACAGTGCCTGACGCTCCTCCACACAGTCAAGGGTCAGATCACCATGAGAGTGACAACAAAGCCACTCCCTTCACTGTGAATTATATTTAGAGCACACTGACATGTAAGACTAACCTGCATCCTCACTGGACTCTTGAGCTGTCACTCATTTGAACAGAAACACCTCTTAAGCAAGAGGTTTTATACTTTTCTACATGCAGGAATGCGTTCATCTGTGCTCGCACGGAGACCATACAGGGATTTAGTTGTGGTGGCTTGTTGAACACTGGTCATTGATCAGGTCAGAGTGGGAGGCAGCAGGCGGATCATAGAGTCTCCAGTGAAAACTATCTGAGAGAAGTTTATCTTGGCGCTGCAGTTTCCTCAGTGGTTCAGGAGAACATGGCCTCTCTGTGAACTGAAGAGGCTCAGTCACCAAGTACCTTTGGATCTGCACTGCTGTAGGAGATGAACATTATCAGGTATGTCTTTCTCAATGGAGAAACCCAAGATAATTATTTTGAACGTCTTACTTAATAATCCAAAAAACATATTACAGTTCTGAAGTTAATTTGACCATCTACAGTATCTTATATATGGTATATTTAAGTATGAATTCATGGATAAAATCCAGGCTCACTTTTAAGTACACTTACAACTGTTACTGGTGTGTCCAAAGTGTTTTCGGGATCCTTTCATTCCTGGCTGACAATCTTTATGTACACAGTCTGTCTACTTCTGAGCACTATTTCTAAAGGACAAGTACAACTATTTTTGGAGTTATTTTTTGCTATGTTGTAACCAATGGGCCCTGAAATCTAAACTAGAAACCTAATTCTGGAGTCGGGGAGCACTGTTGGGTACTGTGTCACAAGACCTATGCCGACACTAAGAGTCTCCCCAGCTTGCTCCAGGGCTTTCTCTCACACACAGTGAGCTGTGTCCTGGCCCTATTTATCGGCGTACACTGGATAGGACACAGCCTTTGGGAATACAAACAGTGGATTCATGATCAATCAGTGTTTCTATTGGTAAGTCTCTTCTGTGTTTTCCGAAGTACAGTAGCCTTGGTTGTGGGGTGTCTGTAAACTATGTCACTAGCAAAAAGAAATAGGCCCTTACCATATTTATAATGATATACATACAAGAAATGTCATGAGTAAGTTACACAGCAACGAAACTGTTGTGACTTAACCTGTTTATTTGATTAAATTTGATTGTAATGTAAATGCATAGATTGTCAGTTTAAATTATTATTAAGATGAATTAAATAAATTATTTAATAATTTACGTCATAGTTCTCACATTTAAGTGTGTGACACAGGTACTGTGCACGCCTTAAAATGCATAAAAACATAAGATTCTGTACTGGATATCAGGTTTATATGGATCCTGCTGGGACCCTTGGTTTTTTCTTTTCTTTAAAGCTACTAAAACCAATACTTTTAACAATAGATCAAATGACAATGTGTGATGTGAAAGGCGTCATTCGTACTGAAGGACCCACAGAAAATGATCACCCGACTCTGCAGTTCCCCTCAGCTCTACAGAGCATTTTAGCTTCTTTCAGATCATTGTTTTGGTTTCACAGCCCAAAACCTTTGGTTCACTCTCACTGCCCTCATAGCGTCGTTATTGAACGTAGCAGGCAGCTGTTTTCGGCAAAAAACCTACTATACACTACCTGCTCAACACCAAACTACAGACAGACAAAGTTAGCGACTAGCTAGCAAACATAGTGGCGCATTTAGCACTTAAATAGCCAGATACTTCCCTCGTGAGTTGGTTGAGACCAAAAACAGAGCAAAAGGAGAGTGAATATTAGACTTACATTCAAACCTGAAAGACAGAAGCCCGACTCCAACTGAACACTAATGTTGCTCTGTATCTGCCAGCTGTAGGGTGACCAGACATCCTGAAAAATTTGGGACAGTCCCAAATTACGAACAGTTATCCTGAATCCTGCCCTGTCTGTCCCAAAAATGAACCGTTGTAGTAATATTGATAATATTAACAAGCTAAAAGGAGAACTGTCTGTATGCTCTGAGACTCGACTTGACTTGAGATTTGATGCAAAGGAGACCTGACTTGGTGACACAGTAATATTGAAAATGTTGCAGAGATAGTATTGTGTATATTGGAGCACTGCCAAATTGTCATGAATAAATAATAACATAACTGAGATAACAAGCAACAAGCTGCTGCTGTCACCAGAATAAAAAATAAAAATAAAAATGAGGGAAGACTTTTTATTAAATTATCATTTAGTCTACAATAGCCTAGAAGGTCACTTGGTTTTTTACTCTCTGAATCCGTGAAAATGTTCTGATCAAACCACTTATGTAGGCTATAATTTCCTGCTTTAAAATAAAAAATTAAAAAAATAAATAAAAAATGTCCTGTTCGTTTTTGTAAAATATGTAAGAGTAGGCTATTATTGACTTGTCTATTGCACTGATTAGGCTATCATAAATAATGGAATGTTGATGTCATTCGACCTGTTTTAAAACCAGATGACGCAGAGTGCAGCCACCTCAGCGGGAGGAATTTGTGATAAAAATATGTGTTTGTAAGATCCTACAGCTTAATAACAATCTTAGCTGCTGAAAAGACATTTAAAATGATTGTAACATACTTGTTCTTTTACACTTTACCTTTTCCCCCTCTCCTTTATAGGTGTCCCTCCTGGTTTTGTGGATAAAACTTGAGTCTATATTTGTGAGCCAGTATGGGGGACTGGAACTTGTTGGGCAAGCTGCTGGAGAGCGCCCAGGAACACTCCACCGTTGTGGGCAAAGTCTGGCTGACAGTGCTGTTCATCTTCCGCATCCTGGTGCTGGGAACCGCCGCCGAGAAGGTGTGGGGTGACGAGCAGTCCGGCTTCACGTGTGACACCAAGCAGCCCGGTTGTCAGAACGTCTGCTATGACAAGACCTTCCCCATTTCTCACATCCGCTTCTGGGTGATGCAGATCATCTTTGTCTCCACACCAACTCTCATTTATCTGGGCCACATCCTTCATCTGGTCCGTATGGAGGAAAAGGAGAAAGAGAAAGAGAAGGACCTTGCCATTCAGAATGAAAAGCAGCAGCAGTTAATTGGCAACAAGCCTAAGAAGGCCCCAGTTAAAGACAACAAGGGCCACGTGCGTTTAAAAGGAACACTGCTGCGAACCTACGTCTTCAACATTATTTTCAAGACCCTATTTGAAGTGGCCTTTATTGTAGCTCAGTACTTCCTGTACGGCTTTGAGCTCAAGCCGATGTACACCTGCGACCGCTGGCCTTGCCCTAATGTGGTGAACTGCTACATCTCCCGACCCACTGAGAAGACTGTCTTCATCCTCTTCATGCTGGCTGTGGCCTGCATCTCCCTGCTACTCAACCTGGTGGAAATGTACCATCTAGGTTTCACAAAGTGCCACCAGGGCCTCCGTTACAGACGATCACAGGCTCCAAGTGAGCCTCCCAAGGCCCTAACTGAGGCGGCCATGCCCTTTGTCCCGAGCTATAACTACTTTGCTGGTCATCCTGCAGTGCCCGAACCTTTCCCTAAGGACTCAAAGTACAGCATGGCAGAGCCGAATTCTGCTTACAGCCCCTACAACAGCAAAGTTGTTTACAAGCAGAACAGAGACAATATGGCTGTGGAGAGAAAAGGTAAAGCAGAGGGAGATGATGTGAAGGAGAGGAAATCCCCCAGCCCTGTCTTTGAGTTGCCCATTGAAAATCTGCGCCGCAACAGTCAGTCAAGCAAGCACAGCACTAACAAGAGCAGGCTGGATGACCTGAAGATCTAGGGACCTTCTGTGTTTCTATCCAAGACTCAGGAACAACATGCCTGTGAAAATATTTGCATGAGTATGGTAGACTATTAAGGACAAAACTATATAGTGCACACAACAGATTATAGCTGTGATCAATATGCAAGTCAAGATTGAAGAGCACACAGGGACAGTTTTGTAAATGTAGAACAAGCATTAAGTGCAAAATTTGCATTTTTCGAGAACTCTCCTGCTCACAGGATTATTAATGTGAGAGGTCATCACAAACAGGTTTTAAAAGGACTTATGGTCATATTTTCTCATAAGCAAACCTGAGCGTGACGTTACTTAGGGTTTAATATGGTGACGCTTGAATATATTTTACTCTCGCTATGACTTTGCGTGTCTACAAATCTGCTCTTGCATTTTCTGAAATTTTGACTTGCAGATTAATTAAACATTTGTTTTGCACGCACTCCATAGTTTTGACATTAATGAGCTTCCATATTTGTGGGTGATACAGATGCAGATAACTTGAGAATTGTTTTGTTTACAAGCAATTTACTTAAAGTAAAACTGTGAGTTAGAAGATGTTAAAGCAAAAGCAAAAACTGTTGTTAGACTTGTGGAAATGTGCCACAGTAATGAACCTCTTACTGCAGTTTGAATATGTGAAATGTTTGGGAGACAGCTTTTATTGCCATGTTACTGTTTGTTGTAAATGTGGAGCATGCACAATGCATTAGGCTACTCCACTGTAGAAGGACACAACTAAAAGGCAAAATATACATTTAAGAGCCGCATAGTTTATCATGAGAGATTTCTCAAATGCTGTTATCTTTTCAGGAGACTTACCAAGTTTTTCCAATAAACATTTGCTTTTATCAATCAAATATGGGCAATAAATGTCAACATGTTTATTTGGATTTGCTTCAAAAAGTAGATAAAATGTTGACATACACAAACATCTAATTATTACACCTACTTATTTGTGACTGAGTAATTTGATTAAACTGATGTGCAGCAAAGGAGTGTTCTGTCAATATTCATGTTTTAAGTCAGATATCAGATCTACTGTGATCGAGAGGCTAAAAATAACATCCATTTCTTTCTCATCTGCCATAAAAATGTCACAGATATACGGTATTTATTCCGCTCACATGCAGCTTTTTTGCAACATGCCCACTGCTGGAGGCAAGTTGATGATGCCACAAAATTGCATTATTCATCCTGCAGCTCAGCAAATGTCACAGATTCAGAGCCAAACTATGTTAGTATTTACATAAACCTCTTACAAGATGACTGATGTTTCAGTGTTTATCATGGCATTAGTTCACCAAATGTGAATTTAATCAGTGCAATGCCTAGATTTCAAGTATTTTGACGTCATATGTTTTATTCAGCACAGTTTGGTTTGCACTGTTTTAATCATTTAAGTGGATGTAGACTTGAGAGAATGGTTTACATTCACCTCCAAGTGAGTTTCACACAGACATGAAAAGACTTACTTAACTACACTAGCATACTGTTTTTGAACATTATGAGCTACCAGAGGAGAGTCGAGATTTATTCACTGGGCCTATTCACAAGTTGTTGGGTTTTTTTTAAAGAAAAGCTCCACTTTGTGTATCTGAACTTTATATGAAAAACTCCCTTGTTTGAGGTTATTCAAAGATCAAAATAATGTCACATGAACTGAAAAACCACCAAAAAATGCATGCAAATATGTTTTACCAATATATCACATGCTTCTGATCCAGCAACATACAAATATTTCTTTCTCACAGTCTCTTTTTTTAATCTGCTGTAGCTCAAGATATGAATAATCGGATCAGTATCGGTTTAAATAAAGCCAATCAACATTTCATCGTTTCTTTACTGTACTCTACTGTTTTCTGTCCACCTCAGCCTACAGTCTGAGCATCCTGCTGCATATGCGAGTGAAAATAAGAGTGTGTGAATATAAAATTATTTGGACGCACCAACGCAAGTGACTTTAATTTCTAACATCCAGGTTGGCAAAATAAACACATTTGCTAAACTCCAATGCTAAGCTGTTATCTCTCTCCTCTCTCTTTCTCATTAGCAAAGCTCAGGGTAAAAAAACATTCAGCAAGTATGCTACTCATTTTTAGCCGGCAATGACCGTCACTTTTGCTGGATAAAATGGCAAAAATCACTGGTGGCAGATCAAATCAGTTTGTAACTTGCCTAATGTCAAACTTGGTTCTGTTGTTGGGGTTGTGTGCTCTCTGCAAGCCAGTGTCTGTGCTCAGCCAAAGATCATTTGTGTGGCAAAAACCTCAATTCTGTAACACCTCTGTAGCACGTGTGTTTCTGCAGTTCCAACAACTCCAACACAGATCATTTCATGTCAATTTCAGGAGACACATTCTCCCAGTTAAACTTTCATTTATGCCAATTTAAGCTGCTAAACTTCATAATTTGACAGATGAAGAAGACTACTGCTGTTAATTCAATGTGTCAGATACATATTTAAGTAAATAAAAGTATTAGATTGGTTATCTGCAGATACTAAATATTAAAGGATGGGGACCAAAAAAAGGTTCAGTTCCTTAAAGGCAGAAAAGTCCCAATCTGAAACCTGATCGGTCGACAACAGCCTCCTGCTTTTACGTCTGTTTAAATGCTATACTCTCACCTGATTGGATGGGAGTTGGTGACCGTTGTGTGAGGGAGCCAATCAACAACAAGTCTTGTATTGAATGGATCAGTTTTTTAACGGTAGAACAGGTTATTTTTTAATCATTCATATCAAATAAAGCTGCTCAAAGAACATCAAAATTCAATGATGTTACATTGTAATAAATAGAGGGTTTGTATCTGATACAAACAACAGTACAGTAAGCATATTCTGTGATGATTTGTGTAACCGTGTTGTGTTGGGCTGTTGTTCTATTGCTGCTTTGATACGATTTGCCCAGTGTATCAATGCAGGCCTGCTATTTTCTGCATGAAGTTGCCACCTTAACTGCTTGGTTTCCACCAGCTGCGGCAAACACGCACAGACTTAAGTGCGGTGTGGATGGACCCATTTCCAAAGCACATACCATCATACACTGGTGAGAGCTATGCTTCAAAGACTTTCTCACTGCCGCTATAAATAGCTCTCATGCACACTTGTAGGAGCATTGTGGGTGAAATGGGGGTGGGGGCCAAAAACGTTTCTTCTCCTGATTAATAACATAATGACAATAACGAGTTGTTGCCAATAATTTAGCCCAAATTAAGACAGAGAGGCTTGTTGTGCATCAAATCATGAAGCAGCACTGGAGGGTTGAGACACAGTCATCAAACAACACAACATATAACGATAATGAAGCGTATCATCTGTTTGTGTATCAACTGCAATAGTTTCATTCATTCAGTCAAATACAGGAAACACTCGTTGGCTGTGAGTGATGAGGCTTGTCTTTATTTCTATATATACAGTATATATTTTATATTTTACAAGTTTAGCTGAGAAGTTTTAAATTTAAAAGCGCCAGCAGCATTTTGAAGTTATAATACTTTTTTTACTATCATATAGGGTTAACCAAGGCCAGTGGCATGTATGATCACAGATCAACCCTGATGCGAAATAGTGTTAGTCCGGTCAGGTAGAACAGTTCGTCTGTGAGAACTTAGGAGAAATGCTTTAGGTCTCCACTGGCTTTCAGTAAAGTTATGAACCAAGCACTCTCAAACATACAGAGCAGCCTGATCTCTCTTGACAGGACAAGGCTGAAAACTGAACAGGTGACAGGGGTTAAGGTTATGAACTCCGGGTACAACCATATGCAACCAAATCTCTGAGCCAGAATAGTATGAGTGATATGCAAAGACCATCCGTCACCGAGTCACACTGCTGCTCGTAAATCAGACAGACAAGAGTGCACGCTTTAGGACGAGGAGACATTTCACTGTTGATGATGATTTATTGCGGGCCTATACGTATGGTCTCCTGTTTTTGTCGTCCCATAAAGAGCCTATATCTGTTGCTGCTGTGTCCATTATAAAGCCTGCTTTTCAGGTCAAAATATCACCCACTAATGGCAAAGAGTGACCTGTAGAATAACAAACAAGATTTGTGCATCTCTTTCCCCAAGACATTAAAACTTGGCCTCTAGTAGATGGTGGCACCATAATTCATTTTGTTCTGCCTACATGCTCTACACATCATTTGCAGTGGACTTGCAAAAAACAGAATTTCTGTTTTTTTTAAAGTTGATTTCTAATGCATTTACATCCTGCTCCAATATACAGGAAAAAGCAAAGTGAGCGAGTAATATCAGTGTAGTTTAGTGTATATTGGCCTTTTGTCACCAAGCACAATACCTGTGGGTGACAGATAACAATGACAGTAAGCATTTATTGAGTCATAGCTGCCTCATTCTCCTTTTTATCAGATTGTAATTTATATTTTTATCATAACAATGTGACAATGTGAAACAGGTCGCTTGCAGTGATGAACCTACAGAGAATTATCAGTTGAATCTCCACTGGGCTTTATGGAGCTTTACAGTGAGTTTCGGCTCGTTTGCTGAATGGAAAACATTACTGTTTTGGTTCACTCTCACCGCTCTTATAGCGTTGTTTTCAGCCGCAGCAGGCAGCTGTTTTCAGAGAAAAATCTCTAAAAACCTACTGTACACTACCTGCTCAGCACCAAACGGCAGACAGACACAGTTAGTGACTAGCTTGGCGAACAAAGTGGAACATTTAGCAGCTACAGAGTCAGATATTTCCCTCAGGAGTTGGTGGAGACCAAAAACTACGGAGCCCCCTAAAGGTCATGGCAAGAATTTTTTGAGGACTACTTTTGCGTTCCCTCACAATAAATTTCGCGTTACCTTGCAATACTTGTCTTCTTCCGTTCCTTCTGAGCCATGTGTCTATTTGTAATGGAAGGTAGTGTGGAGATTCTCAAGTTAATGCATTTGGCGTTGTTTATGGACACCTCACCTTATATGATGTCCACTGCAAAGAAGTTTTAAATAGAACATTATCAAACTTCTGGGTGGGAGCTGTATGTATAAGGAACATCAATTACTGCACCACACTTCTAGCAACAGGCCTTCGACCAAACCCGATTTCAACATTGAAGGTTACTTTAATTTGCTTTGTGCAAAGAACAGAGGACCCTGCGCAAAAACGCAAAAAGCTTTCCAGCTTGCGTTGGTCTGCATTCCTGATGTATCTCTGCAGGTGGTTCAATGCTGTCTGCTCTTTCTGCGACAGAACCAGACTCTATGCAGCATTTCAGTCACCTTCTTGTTTATTGCTTTTTTGACTCATACAAATACAGCACATTAGCTTTATGAGGTAGATTCAACTGCACATCTGTAATTCCACCTCTGGAGATGTCTGCTATTCCTCAGTGAAACCCCTCTGGGGTCCAGTACAGTACAGAGCACAGAAACTGTTCACGAATGAAACCGACAGCGTCCTGCAGATTCCCGAACTGCTTTCTTCTGGAGAGACCTCTTGATCTAAGAATTTGTTTAATTTCACTAATTACATAACCATGCGTGCCTGTTGAGCAGTAGTACTGTCTCTATCAGCATACTTAATGCCCAGTACTGTTGCGTTGCGCTGGGAGCAGCTGAACAGAAACAGACACATGGCTCTGAAGGAATGGAAGAACAAAAATATTACGAGGTAACGCAAAACATATTGCGAGAGAATGCAAAAAATAGTCCTAAAAAAAAAATTCTCGCCGTGACCTTAAGAGGGCTCCGTAAGAAACAGAGCTAAAAGAGAGTGGAAATTGGACTTACATTCACAACGTGGCCAGAAACAAGACTCCAAATAAAATGTAATGTTGCTGTAAAACTGCTGGCTGTGTAAATAAGCAACTGTTTGCTAGCAAACCTTATCTTAAAAGGTTGTAAAAAACATTGTGTTCAGAACTTGTTTCCGCTGCCCCCGAGTGGCCAAAGAAATCAGTAATTGCAGGTTTAACGTCCCTAGTACTGAACATACATAATTGTAACGATTGAGCATAACATATTACAGCATGAAGATGGACATGTTACTGATTTCTTAATACAGGTATACATATCTGTAACTGGATAGAATCTATTTCAGATATTGTAAAATAAAAATATTTCTCGCTACATTTCACACACTTCAACTGTTGGACAGATTATGAGATGGCTAAAGGCCCCTCAACTGTCCTTTCTTTGTTGTGAGGGCTTAAAAATTATGTTTTTTCAAAAGGAATTTTGACTTAGCCCTTTGATACTCAAACAAGAAAAGTTACAACAATGACAGTTTGGTTATCCATCCATGACTATATTTATTATACAATAAAATCCTACATAATTATTCCTATATGATAAGCTGGTTCAGATGCATATAGACAAATATAAACATGACAGATGACCCAGAACAGAAGACAGAAGCTTAAGACCCTTAAAATACAAATAAACAAGTACCAGTTAACTTGTCATGAGTCACATTTCAATTCATGTTGGTGTGAGTAGATCTAAGGTGCTTCAGGTGACACTCAGAATGACCCAAACCTTGTTATTCATAGAATTGTCACTCTTTATTCTGGTACCTGTGCATGGAGATAAAAAAAATAAATCTTAATCAAGCAGGTAAACTGAAATATCTGTGCTTCACAGAAAACAACCAAGGACTTGGTAAACATATACTAATGCAGGAGCTGGAGCATTATGCATGCCTACTGTATACACTCAGTTAATGGCAAAACTGACAGCGTGCCAGGGGGATGAAGATTTCCAACCCTCTGATTTTCCTTCTTCTGTTCCTATAAAGTCATCTCCTTTCATTTATTTCCCCACCAAGAGGAAATCCCAAACTCTTTTGGGCTAAAATCATCTTAAATGCCATTTTCCAAAAGCTATGCCTTAAGAAATACAGTTAGGAAATTACTGAGCATCAGAAGGTTTGTTTTGTCTTAATTGTTCTACATTTTGTCCACACAGACCAACAAGAGAATTCTTGAAAACAAACTTGTTTATATATATATATATATATATATATATATATATATATATATATATATATATATGATTTCTAATCTTTAAGATATTATCAAATAATCAGAAATAGATTAAGCATGCAATAAACTGAAATGAAAAACTCAGAACCCTTGCACATTATTTGATGTAATTTGCATTTTATAATAATTTCTTGAAGTTCGGAGATGTTAAAAATGCAGCATGAAATTGCAGGGGAACAGTCGTGCTGAAATAGTCAGACCATGGTCAGATGTGATTGTTTTAAATAATGCAAATAGAGTTGCTGTTTTGAAAGGCTGCAACATGATCAGCTGCTCAGCTCCTGAAGCCCCAGGCTGAGCTCTCCTGTTGAAACTCTGCCACCTCAGTACTGTTTCATTATGGCTTTAAGTACTGAAGTCAGTCATGGAGCTTTGGATTTAAGGAGTGACAACATGTCGAAGGTGAATGGGGTGTATTTTGATATTTATTTTACATTAGTCATGTAAACAGATTTGTCTCTTCTTCTTTTTTTTGTTCCAATGAGTAATGGATGTGTGCAAAATGCTTACTTTCAATGAGTATATACAACTCACTTCAACAATATATGTCAATTAACCCGATAATTACACAATGAAATACATTTCAGATTGGTCCTAAAATCTGAAGTGAAAATTAAGGACTTACTTAAGAAAATAACAACAAAACGTTCCTAGCAAATGGCAAAACAATAAAAAATATAGAAAACAGAGAATTTCACTTGCGCTTAAGGAGCTTCTAAAACACTTTCTCCCTAAACAAGCAGAGATAAAGCCCTATAAATTTGTGAATTTGGCCCCTGGAGATGACAAGCTGCAGCTGAAGCGGTCGTGACCTTTTGGAATACAAAGCCTTTGAGATCTGGCAGAGATACAGGCATATCTACAACTTGTGAATCTCAAACAACTGTGCAAATGATTCCCTGAAGATAGAGAAAAAAACAAAGAAAGAAAGCAGAAAATGCACAAACAAAAAGAAAACAACTGAAATACTGTAAATCAAATCTGGCTTTCTGCAGCGAGCAGTAATAGTTGCTGTTCATTGGAGGCTAGCACAAAGTGGCAAGTCCTGTAACTATGCTACACATGCTCTATATTTTTGTTACAGACATTTGTACGCTATATATAACTCAGTCATATACTTTACATGTACCAGGTCAAAAAAATATCCGTTTTCTCCCTTTTATTTTACACAAATTGCACCCTGAGATTTGAAACTAAATGTCCTTCAAAAGGTTTAAGTTGTGTCCACAACAGTCCACTAACTCATATCTTACATTGTCAATACAAGCCTCATAAATACAATAATCAAACGACTATTGAACTGACCTTTATGTACAAAATGCTGCACTTATACTAGAGCATAACATCCTACATATACAGTAAGACAGACATAAGCAAACAGTACATCAACCGATCGCACTGTGAAGATCACACGCAGCTTATTTTCAGAAGCGGACGCAGGAGACTTCATTACAGCAGCACTGTGGAATCAAACTACTTTACCTTTACAAATCATAGTTTCCAGTATGACACACTTAAAGTCATGCTATAATATTGTTACTGCGTGTGCTGCTGTTGGAGGAACAAGACAGATGAGTGCTCAATGGCAGTACGGCATCCTCATATTATTGCAAATGTATGGTACCATAACTGAATCTTCTCTGCTCTTAATAAAATGTATCTGACATCCTCATTCAGATAATCTCTGAAATCAATGTATGGCTTCCAGGGACAACATTACTGCTTGTCCTTACTCACTGTACTATTTTTTATTCTGTGCTCGTTCAACTGAAAAGCTGGTGTATTTCACAATAAGTTGATGTTTACAGAATAACACTAATATTGCCCAAGAACAGGAGACATTGAAGTCACAGGACACATTAGCATTTAGTGTTTCACTACAGCAGTGACTAGTAATCTGAAAGAGAAAACATATCAAGATATCCAGAAGGAGAATCTTCCTGTGGACTCTTGTCTATGTCATTTGTTATGGAGTTGTACCTCAGCATGACATCAGCGACAGAGGGAAGGACAAACTCTTCTGTCATGTTTCTGAATACAGGGGACAGTATTGAATGTCCCTTATACAATACAAAACTATACTGTATGTGCTCAATGGCATATAGGGGGAAAATATTTTAACTAAATTTAAAAAGCAAAGAATCTGAGGCTACATGAGAGAATGAATGTCATCACCAAGGTTGAAAATGCATAATCAGATTTGAGGAACAATAGCCTACATATGTTATGATGAGGTGTTGGTCAGTAGACTGTTACAACAGTGTTTACAATGTCTTAAAGATGTTGTGCCTTATTTGTTTCATCAGCCATCGTTGCTGATCATCATCTGCCTGAACTTCCAAGCCACCACACACACACACACACACACACACACACACACACACACACACACACAAACACTTTGCACCCCAGATTTTAAAATCTGATTTCTCCTCTTCTTTTAAGATACCACTTTAACAGTAATCTTACTGTCTGCCTCGCCAAAACCCACTGCCCTATATGAGTGGAGAAAGGAAATTCATGGTGACTTGTGGGTTTGAATCAAAAGTATCAATTCAATTATGTATCCTTTCACTTATTTGCCTTTAGCTTCAGCTGGGCAACCTTAGCTTGTCCCAGTTTAGCCTGAACGTCGACAGGCCTTTCAAAGAAGCTGACTATGGCCGGCTCGTTGAGCAGAGAAGCCAGGACCTGCTCAAACGAAAATGACCACTCCATCTCTGAGAGGTCGAGCCCTGCATTCTGAATGTGGTGGGAGCCGGAGGTGTCAGAGCTCTCTGGGGTGGTAGAAGGTTCTTCGGTTGAAGACTCCTCCTCCGCATCAGCAGCAGCAGTAGCAGCAGCAGTGTTGGCAGGGTTTGTGGACTCCTGCAGCCTCCGTCCCACCTCTTCCATCCTCAGGAGGAGGCTGGTCACATGGGCCACAGCTCGGTACAGAGACTCCTCTTCTGGATCACCATGAAAAATGTTGTAAAGGGTCTTGGAGAACTGGATAAACTGAGCCTGAGACAGAAAACAAAAGAATAAGCAGTGTTGTAACTTCATCAGATAATTTGGCATATTACATAGGTTGTTTTATTGTGATAATGTGAAGTTAAATCTTTTCTTTGCAACTTCATGAAGAAAATGGTCTCTTCAGTCAATAAATGCAACATAGATTGAATTACCTGATTAATTCGGGGTAGGTCCCTGATGGTTTCCTCTTTCTTAAGTATTTCATTTTGCCATTGTTTCAGGTAGGCCTGCAGATCCACCTTTCCTCTTCCTGTCAATTTCACACACAAAGTCTTCACTATCACACAAAACTAAGATTTCTACAGTTTTTAGTTTTAGCCATGGTGTGTGATAAATTTGGGTGAAATACTACCTCTTTCAGGGCTTTTCCTTATCACACCATCTTCAGGAAGATCAAATGCTGAAATATATAAGCAGCATGTGAACAAACTGTATAGAGAAATGCTTCAACAACCATCAATGCATTCAAAGAAATCAGGCAAGCACTAAGACAGAATTATGACAGAATTCAGGAGGAAAGGGTAAAAGTGCAATTTGAGTTTTAAAAGAAAAAGAAACAGTAAAAAGGCTAACCAGCGAGTCTACTCAAGTGAGAAGAGTCTTCAGTCACTGGAATAAAGTGCTGGATTCTTTGTTCCTTTAAGTGCAAAGGACTACCTGTAAAAGCTAGAAGATACGGACTGTGAGTGCACTGAGAGGAAAGATGAAGAGACAGAGGTGACAGAGGATCCACATAGATGGAATTTGTTAAAGGATTTAATGAAAGAAAACACAGATGTCCATATACACTGAGTCATCAGTTTACTAGATACAGTCTAATGTATCTAGTTTAACAATCTAACAATCATGCAATAGATTGCATCTTTGTGAAGCTTATAATGTGAAGTTTTTCAAAGATTCAACTCTAAGGTCATGTTGAAGTCGTTCCAAACGTCTTTGCTATGAAATTTGTTGCTGATATTCAGGATCCAAACAGAATGATCCTTAATGATTGGGGTGGCCTTTATTCAATTGCCAGACTCAGGCTAAAAACCTGAAATTCTGACCTTACAACTGTTAATAATTAATGCAATGCTAATGTTAAAATTTTAGCACTCCTATCTGTAATGTTCTCAGAATAGGAAGAACCCTCAGTATGTTCATCCAACATTTCATACTGTGCAGAACACTGCAGCCTTTAGCAGAGCTGTAGCTATACGTTAAAAAGGTACAACAAGACATTTTGTACACAACCAATCACAACACAGATGTCACTGTGTAGTTCCTCCCCTCTGATTGAAGCTGGTAAGTATATATATAATACAGCTGCTGTAGTGTGTTTGGACTGAAAAATCTGCAGACTCTCAGCTCTAAAGCACATGAATTAATTTCCTTGATCAATGGAGCAATTGGCCCAGTTCCAATGTCAGACTTTGATGTGGGCTCCCACTCAGTCCATGAGGGCTCAGGGCTGTCCCGCTGTGAAATCGGCAAGTGTTTGTGGTCTCTGTGGTTTACTTTTCAGCTCTCTCTGCACACTTTCCATAAGGCCACAACTCTGCAGATTTTGCTTGAGGGGAAAACCCCACAATGCATAGTGTTATGACATCAAACAGTGGAATTTCGTATCTTTTTTGCGGACGCTAAACCTGCACAAATAAGACAAAAAGAAACCATGTAATTCTCCGGCAAAAGCACCGGCAAAGGGTAAAATGCACCCCTAACTGCGCAAATAGCGACTTGGTGCACCGGTGCTATTTGAATATATTTAAATTAGCTAATATGCATACATTTGGCGCAAAATTGTTCTTGTCCCTTTCTGAAACTGTAAAACAACATAAAACTTCATAAAACAGCTCTCTATGTGCCCAGAGGCATGAGGGAGAGTAGACAGTTAAAGCACTTCAAATAACAATCACTCTATACAGAGTAAGTCATAGAAAAACAAGACATCCCGCACATAGAAACGAATGAAAGAGCAGGGGGAGTTAAAAGATGATTTGAATAGTTATAATTATAACTAGACCTACAAGCAGGTATTGACAGGGTCCAAGCATCTGGTGCAAGTCGCAACATGGCCCACGGAGAAAATGCAAGTCAGACCTGCAGTACCAAGAGCGTGATGGAAATCGCAGGTGGAGATCAACACAGAAATTGGAAAATATTCAGTTCAGAAACAGGAGTTTGGAAAATAATTTTAGTATATTTAATATTTCATGATTTTGCAACAAAAGCGCCACCTAGTGGCCAATTGGCACCACTGAGCCTTGGTGGGATATGGGAAAGTACTGGCCCAAGTTTTGTGTTATTTGGACAATCCTATGTGGAGATATGACATCACTTCCTGTTTTACTGCAACCTATAGGATGTTGTTCCTTTTTAACTTACGCATTTTTTGGGAGTGTCATATTTCTTTTAATAACTTTTGATCATGAGGGTCCATAGATTCCACGTGCAAAATTTAGTAGCAAAATTTAGCAGATAGGACTCACGACCTAGGAGGTCTGCAATTTTATTACTTAATTTTATTATTTAATATCACAAAATGCAGCTCAATTCAGGGAACGTGTGCATGTAAGGTTTCTGAATGTGCGAAAACGCATTTACCTTGATTATAACGCCACCTGCTGGTTGACAAGTGTCACTTTTGGTGTCTGAGGTGTGTGCGGGGGTCTATACCACCCCTGTGAATTACACTTGCATAACTCTTACGGTGTCGGCTGCAGTACCACTTTTACCAACAGAAAACATAAAAATAAAAATCTGAACAATTTCAATTGGGTTGTTTGTCTGATGAAGGCAGTCATGGGGACATCAAATATGCTGATTTGTCCAAGTGCATAGAAATATCACTGTCCAGGTAAAATTATATCACAAAAGTGCGTGCCCACTTATCAGACAGCGTTTGGAGGCCTCACACCCTCCTGCCCTCAGACACTTACAGTGATGTCATAGATGATGTTGATTAAAGTCTGTGGGGGTTCAGTACTTAGAGCTTAGGGGGAACATTGGAACTGGGCCTCTACCATCTTGTTTGGACTGTGGCATTAGGATGAGACCTGTCCTTGGTGCTGTAATGTGAACTCTCCATGAGACATAAAACAAGCTTTGCTACTTAATGTTCAAAGCCTGGCAGATCACAAACGGTGACTCAGTACTCTTCTGCTGCTAAGCTGTCAGTTGTAATTTGAGCAGTTCATCCTCATCACAGATCCTCTTTGTACAGAAACTAGCCAACTGCAAAATGCCCTTACAGCTCCTTACACCCATCGTTGCCATGGCAAAGTTCTTTCACCCAATATAGACCATTCTTACCCCTGCCTTCAAGCATGCACTGCCACATCATGCAGACGAGAGTCACACATTCAAGGACAGTTTCTTCCCCCAGGCAATGTGCTCACTCAACTAATGCGGAGTTATGGACTGGATTATTGAAATGACAACTCATATCAAGCCCTGTAGACCACAGACTGATGTAACGCTATCTGACCTTGTGTTTTAGTTTAGGCTGCTTCTCTGTGTCTGCTGCTGTTGTGTTATTGCTGTCACGCAACAGTAGAATCTGGAGACCGTAAAGGATCCAGTCTGAAAACATTTGCTGCACTTGAACTTTGAACCTGCGGTACGTGATCACTGTAGATATGTTGTGAGAGAAATGCGTCAGAGGTTGAAGCTGAAGATACACCTACACAAATCTATGTTGTAGTTTACAAGAGACAGGCATATGTGACTGAGACAACACAATGGGTTAGGGGTTACAGTTGTCACGTGCAAAATTATGTCATTTCAATTTGCTGCTGTTTATCACTTGTTCATCACTCACCTGGTGGCAGGTGCAGCTTGAAGAGGAATTTCAGCTTATTTGTGAAAGATCCACTGTACAAAGTATCTGCGAGAGAAGCAATTTGAAATTATGGCAGTGTGGACACTGAGGTAAACTGCTGCATTACTGGAGAGCAGAGAACGAGTGAAGTTACCAAGGGTGCTGCAGAACTCTTTAAAGTTGACAAGGCCGTCCTGGTTCTCGTCTATCAGGCGGAAGATCCAGAGGGAGAGGGTGCTCTTGGTGGTGCAGAAAGACCAGGGTTCCAGCAGGGAGAAGAGCACGCTGAACTGTTGGAAACCCAACTGGTACTGTTCCAAATAGGCCAGGCTGGGGTCATGATGGAGCAGAGCTGGACTCTTCATTGTCCAGTAACAGCTGAGGAAATGCTGCCTCTAAAAATAGGAAACAAAGAAAAACATGTCTTATCTATTTCTCTTTTTTTTAATTATGACTTGATATTTTTGTATGATGACACTGAAGATACTGTATCATGCCTCTGACCCACTTTGAACAAGTTATAAAGCTCATCAAGGTGTGAGGCACTGAATCGGACTTCTTGGGACACCACCCGAATCTGAAAATAGATTTGAACTAATCCTTAATACCACAGTAACAATGCAATTACACTAACTACTGAAAACTCAACGGCCACTTACAACATTTTGTTTGGTTGTATCCTCCAGTGTCTGGATCACATGCAGTTTGTTTCTTTTCCGTGAACTCTCGACATCCTCTGAACGGATATTCCCATATTTCTAAAACGAAGCACAATTATTTAAATCAACCACAACACCAACATCACTGAATAAAACTGACACGGAAAAATCTTGCAGTACCTCGTAGGCCTCTCGGATCAGTTCGCTGATATCCACGTTGAAGTGGGACGCTTTATCGTTATTGCCCACTGAAGCTTGCTGCACAGTTGGAGGCAATGGACTGTCTTTGTTTGTCACACTGTCAAAGAATCTGAAATAACACCACCAGAGAAAGAGAGACAATAATTTACACAGTAATAATGTTTAAAATACATCAGTCCTGCTTTGTTTGTATTCACACAGACTTGTTGAGGATGGTGACGGCCTCCGCGTCGTCGTGGCAGCTGATCAGAGCCTCCATGTTGTAATCCAGCACTGCCAAGCCGAGCTGCAGAATGGCTTTAATGCCGTCGTAGAAAAAACAGTCCACCACGTTCACAGCACTCTCTATGGGCAGGACGCTGATGAAGAGAGTGAGAAACCAGGACAAGGACACGGACGAGAAGAAACTCAGGTCTGTCATGTGCTCCACCAGCTGCGGGAGGTTTTCTCGAATCAGATCCTCGAACACCGCCTGGTCAACCAAAGCGCCTGAAGAAAGATCGGCAACATTTCAGAGTGCGACTTCCTGAAATCATTAACATTCTATGTCCCAAAATGACCAGCAGAAACAGTATGAGAATGGTATCCTTTGCTTCCCCTCTCACCAATAATTCGGCGGTTAAAGTAATCCGGCAACATCCTCTCACAGACGGCAACTAAGAGCCAGAAAGCCTCCTCTTCTTTCGCGTAGAGCAGGAGAACTGAGGTGAGAATGTTCATGGCCTGAACAGGAAAAAAGGACACTTTTAAAAAACAGACTCCTTCAGTTGTAAGTATACGGTTAAATGCAGAGAAGAGGCCAGTATACAGGTGTCTGTGTCAACAAGGTGCATTTTTCAGAGCATCACAGCCTTTATAAAAAAAATTTCAATGCTTTTAGATTTTCTGAGCTCCAGAAGATTTTTTGCAAAGTACTTGGCCTTTTTTTATAAATCCCCTCTGCTTTTCAGAGTTGCTGCACTCCTCCAATAACAGTAAAGGAGACATGGGTTTAAAACTGTAAGGGTTGTTGAAGTCTGTACCAATACCATCACCTCACCTGTCAGCCAAAACAACTGGATAATCTCACATAAATTACTAGAGAATCAAACTAGCTGCTTTTCATATTAATCATATATTTTTCTGTGATAAACTTCTGGCTGCATACAGTAATTGGCTAATGACTGTTCCTGTATTTTACTCAAAGCTTCTAAGAGCTTCTGAGTGTTTGTTGTCAGTGTCCATCAGGGATTCTCTGCCTGTTAAAAACAAGCCTAAAGAAATCAAAGTACCTGGCAGTAGCCGATTTTAGGATTCCTGTATGCATAGGCAGTAAGGACTCTGCGTAGAGCTGAGATTCCTGTGTCACTCTGAAAGGCAGGGTGCTCTGGTAGAGAGCGGTGTAAGTCTCTCTCAATCTCATCTGTAGCCAAAGTGCTTGTGCCCAGAGACTGTTCAACCAGCTCGCTGTAATAGCCGGGGAGAGTGGCCATGTCGTTCACAGCTCCTATAGAGGCAGAACCACAGTCAGTCCAAAAACAGATGCTGCAGAGGTCCCACACCACGTTCCCAAAACCATGTTTTACTTATTTATGTTGAGTGAGCATTTTCAATCATGCAAGGCTTCATTAACAAATCACTGACGCTGCAGATCACTTACTGTACATAACAATGGCGAGAGTAATGTCTGCTGCGTAAATACCTGAGAAAAGCATCCACAGCTCTCCTCTCAAGGCCTCGGGAACACCACGAACAATCAAGTCTCGTGTCTTCCTGTTGAAGAACATACTCGTGCCACGTCCATATTCAGAGAAATGGATGTTCCAAGACTGTTCCTTCATCTTTTCTTTAAGCTGTCAAACACACAGATAGCACACACCACAGTGTTATTGCAAATGCTCTGCTTTGTATTGATGCCCTGAATTGATTAGACACCCACCCGCACACCCCCATCCTGCACAGCATAGGAAGGTTCTGGTGCATTACAATTACATCAAGGTAATCCAGCCAGATTTTGTTAGCAGATGTGGTGGTTTTCCACAAAATGCCGGAGAAAACAGACATTATTTATTTGCCTGAAACGCTGATATTTACCATTTTGGGGTCAAGGTTTTCAACATCCTGGGGGTGGAAAACAGTCATGAGAGCCTCAGTGCTTACAGCCTTGCTGCTGTCTTTCTGTCCCACCATCAGTGTTACGTCCTCTGGGTTGTCCTCAAAGTGGTTGATGAGTGACTGGCACTCGCCTCGTATGGCCTTAGTGAAAAATACATTTTATTTTTCAAGGTCAGAAAGCACTGCAAGCTACAAAATGAAGAGCCAACTGTAAGTAAAGAGTGCAATGGCACAAATAAAAACAACAGTTAAAACCGGTTACCTCTGACGAAGCAGAGTGCTGAGGGCTGGCACTAATCCCACACCTGCTACGGATTGTGCTGGCAAGCCGCTGGTAGTCCCGCACCTCAGTGAAACGCAGCGCCCTCTTGCCACGCACACACACCGTTAAAGCTCTGCTGCTGGATTCTGGTTTCTCAACATTAACAACCTGGAAGAAGGCAACGTTGGCAGACCAGTCAGTCACTTTTGAAGTTTTCTATTCATCAGTATGCAGGGCGCTATTTGAGACAGTACGTTATTGGCAGCGTTTTCATCAATCTAGTAATACCGCCTTTGTTTCACTGACCTCTCGCATTGGAATGATGACATGGCATTGGCTTCCATCCTGACTGGCGAAACACAGGTAGTTCTCAGACAGACAGATCTTGCCAAGTGTGTTAAAATGGCTGAAGGGCACCCACAGGAAGCTCTCATGCACCTCTAACAGGTTTTCCTCTCTGGGAAGCCTGAAAAACGTCCGGAACTGCTCACTCTTTGCATGAGCTTCCAGGCCTCTGTGGGGGAAGTAAAGTAGAAAGTAATGTCATGAGCAGAACATCACGTTTAAGTTTTTAAAGAACATCCTTTTAGCAGCCTCACACGCACAGCAGTCTCACAACAACCTCTTTTTTGTGCTTTTTGTCATCTTCCATATCAATCTTTTAGGTACTGTAATATTAGGTTATTTCAGTGCCTAAGGGTGTTTTAGATCATTACAAAGATATATTATTACATATACTGTAGGGCTGGGACAATTCATCGACGAAATCGACGTCAACGATTACGGAAATATGTCGATTTGCATATCGTGCTTCGGCGCGTCACAATGAAGTATGGCTACACCCATTCAAAGCATGGATTCCCCCAGAGAACAAACTGCGGCAGTAAAACCTCGCCCACAATCTCCCCTCGCTCTATCCCCCC
This sequence comes from Siniperca chuatsi, assembly GCF_020085105.1. Taxonomy (NCBI): domain Eukaryota; kingdom Metazoa; phylum Chordata; class Actinopteri; order Centrarchiformes; family Sinipercidae; genus Siniperca; species Siniperca chuatsi. The sequence continues at coordinate 9,845,429 of NC_058055.1, forward strand.
ATGCGATCTACTGACAGTCGCACATGCTCTGCAGAGAAACACACAGAGAGAGTTGTTGTTTTGTAAAAGCTTGTAAGTGCACCCGTTGGTGCCGATGTCATTCAGTACCACGTGGTTTTGATCGTTTCAATGAGCGACGTCATTAACAACAAGCCTCCTCCACACGCAGCTCAACTGCTGCTGTGAAAACTGAATCGTAGGTGAAAAAAATCCAAAACGTGTGCGTGTGGGGGAAAGAGAACTGAAGGGAAAAGCAAGGTGAGCAGATTAAAGTAGTTTGAGTAAACAATAAAATAAGGTGGTTAATTAAGTGGAATTATATTGGTAACATAAGAAATAACCTACTAGAAATAGAGTAATATATTAATTTATTCTTTCAAATATTATAATATTTTCAATATACAAATATATTTTTTGTTGCAGAATTATGCCCTGCAGTACATGCTTTATTTCTTGTTACATTTGTTTGTTTCTAAGTGAAAATGATTTAATAAAATATTGAAATATTAAATGAGACAAGTTTTTGATATTAATTTTGGGTAAATTAATTATTATATTAATCAAGTAACAAAAAAAATAAGCTTTAGAATAATCGATAAATTAGTCGTTAGATTAATCAACTAATCAAAGAAATAATCGTTAGATTAATCGATAAAAAAATAATCGTTAGGTGCAGCCCTAATATACTGTATATCGTGGTATGGACAGGTAGATTATTTTGTTCAAGGTCAGGTTCTCCATTGTACTGTTGTATCATTATAACTTTAGCATTTAGAATTTAAATTTCTAAATTACAAAGCATGATTCTAGCAGTTCAACATCAAATTAAAAGCTGGAACATGTAGTCAAAATGGTAAACAACTACAGTAAGATGATTTTCAAATACCTGGCACTGGTATTGTCATGTACCTGCCACACCAGGCTGGTTAAAACAAACACAAATGCTATTTGACTCAAGTCAGACTTTATGTTTACTCTGGTTCTTCAAGTTGACAGCCCGCACTAACAGGATCATGTAAAGCCGTGCAGTGTAGCAGTCAGACAGTACCTCTTGGTAATTTGCAGGGGGTCGGAGAGCGCCGGCTCTCTCTGGAAGGCCTCTTTATCAAAAAGGCGCTTGATGGAGTAGTCAGCCAGCTGTTCCATGATAATAAATGTTTCATTAAGGTGCAGCAGCATAGAGAAGTAGTGATCCTCCCCATGAGCCAAGACGTGGATGCTCTCAGTCAGAATAACATTAGAGGTTTTCTCCAGCCTCCAGATCTCATCCCAGGAGATGACAAGCTTCACTGCAGAGTCATCACAACAAATTAAAATGAAATCAGCGATTAAGCCTCACAGCTGCAAGGACAAAGATCTTGAATGAATTTGCAAATGGGTGTTATTATAATTGTGTAATTCTGTTTTCTTTTTTGCCAGCAAAGTCCAATTTCTCATTAATAAAAATATTTGAAATGCATTGCAGTAACAACATACTTTATGGTGCCATTATATAGAACTGCTGATACCAAAAAGTGAAAATGTTCATAGCATCATTGTGAAAATTCTTAAAATGTCACTCAGTGTCATGAAATTCGGTGTTATCCATTATCCACATTGCTTTTAAAGTCTACTATAATGACTTTTTAACAATTATTATTGAAGCTGTCATTACCTACAGCTATTTTCTAATGAAAAAATGCTCAAAGAATATTCCTTTCCGGCTGTAAAAGCCCACTACGGTGGCTTTTAGGAGCTGCCACAGTCTTTGTTACCACCAATCAACATTATCAAGACAAATGGCAGCTCATGTTAATAAATGGCACAGAAATGGCTTACCCTCAGATCCCAGCAGGTATGAATAGAAGCACAGGAAGTTTGAACTGAGGTAGAGCCAGCCCTGGCAGGGCACTTTGCCTTTCCAGTAGCTGCATGAGTAATATGTGACCAGCTTTTCCTCCGGTGGCAGCTCAAACCACTTCTCAAACCTCAAAAGGGCTTCTCGGAACTTCTCAGGGTCGTCCTCCAGCACCAGGGACATCTTCCCTTCCTCAGCGATAAGACCCTAACACATTAAACATCGAGGGTCACTGCAGACCGAGGGTGATAATAGAACAACGCACAACTGCTCCAATCAATGTCTTTATATCAGCAATGGAAAAAAATCTGAAAGGTGTTACTTTGGTGACGAAAACACATTTTATCCGCTAAGTGGCCAGAAAGATGACTCCAAATTACTAGGTTTAACAGGAATTAAGAGGCCATTATCACATTCAGTATTTTATAGTATTAAAATTACAGAGATTATCGCGTTAACATATTAGCTGTGTGGGATGTTCTGAGTCCCCAGTAAAAAAAGGATTTTCTTACTCTGATCTTGCCCTGTACAAAGCTGGTGATGTCTTCGCTGGAGTCAAAAACAGAGAGCGTCCTCATGATGTTCTGCTGCAGCCAATCCCAGTGCTGACCAATCTCCTCTTTGGTGACACCTGACCCAACGTCAAGAGGGGGGTAAAAAAAATTACAAAATCTCATGTAAAATATCATGTTTGGGTTTTTATTTTTATATCTGAAAAAAAATAGTTTTATAGCTAAAAGAGTCTTCGGTGACAGGAGAAACAACATACTTTTTACTGTAAAATCTTTTAACTTGGATTTGGGAACACTGGCTTCATTGTGGGTGTGATTGAATTTCGCTGGACTTCAGTACATTGACAGTGAATGTTTTCATGCAATTTCGACATGTGACTTGCAATATCTTCTAATTTCTAATCATTTGACAGCACTATTGAAATGTTTGTCAGAATGAGATGAAAACACAGTGACATACCGCATGCTATTGACCAATACACTTGTGAGTCTGGTGTGTGGTGTAGAATGCGGTAGGGAGCAACTTTGGATGTGGAGTCCAACACAGTATCCAGAGTTCCCACAAGGAGGCCTGTAACATACATTACATTGATATTTTTAACCAATACTGTTACACATCACCTTCATTTATATATGATATTCAAGAAACTAAGAACAAAAATAACAACCTTTCACTAAAGGCCTAATTTTTTGACCATTGACATGTTTACCTGCTGCTGATAAACAACCATTTGACAGCATCAGAAAATATAAATAACTTAAGCTAACTCCGCTACTGTCTTGTGTTGGTCTGTATATTAAATGACCTTTCAATCAATCTTTTATTTATACTTGGATCGCCAACTGTGCCTTTATACTTGTCTTGACAGTATAAAAATGATAGCCCCCTGAGGTCCATGTCGGAGCTGCACAGCTAAAATGAGCTAAATCTGTTACCTTTACAACTTCTCTCTGGCGTGCCCTCCATGAATAATTAACAAGGTTGCAGTGAAACCATACTCATGCACTGCATCAGCATTATACAGGCCTGCCTGCTGAACATGGATCAGCTCTCTACATGTTCTACTGGTGAGCTGCTAAGTAGTAAAGGATTCAAAAGGATCAAACAGAGCTCACACAATTTATGTTCTCATCAGTGTTGAACAACATCACACAGTAAATGATAGACTTAAACACATAAAAGATATGAGACATAAAAAGCTCTTGTGCTGGAGAGGGCTTCAAGTGCAGCATGCTATGTACAACCAGGTAGTATTTAACCTCCACTATCATTAAACCAGCCAGACAGGACATTTTTGTCTTCAGCTAAAACACCATTCATTATCATTCATTATCTATTAATTACCTCACGGTTGTCACACTGTGGCATGTGGTTAGAAACTGCAGGTTACAATCATTGGTGGTATGACAAGCACTACTTTTATACAGGTGACAATGATTTTCAAAGAGCCAAGTTAGTAAAGCACCATGCAGGTTGTGTCTAAATTGTGTGTAATAATGCATATGGAGCATTGCAACCCAAGAATTCGTGTTTCTTCCCCATGACTTATGGGTTTCTGTCAATATTTATTCACATTTCCATAGCAAGAAAACTGGGAAAGCTGCTCTACAAAACACTGGTTGTAGGGCTGAAATGATCAGTTGATGAATCAACAGAAAATGTATCAACTTTTATAATTAACTAAGTAATTTTACAAGGAAAATGCTAAGCATTCATTTGTTTTAACTGCTCAAACGTGAGGATTTGCTGCCTTTTTCTGCTTTATATTACTGTAAAGAACTTTGGGTTTTGGACTGTTGGTAATAATTGACAGATTAATCAATAATGAAAACAATCATTAGTTGCAACCATAGTCTGTACAAACAATTGTCAGGGTTTTCTCTCCATGCTCAACATATTACATCTCATTTTAGCAAAGTCATGATATAACCAAAATTAGAGTGACAACTCAACTAAGCATCAATGGAGCAGCAGTCCCTGACATTACCTTATAAATTTAAGGGTTTTCTCTTTTATTTCTAGCCTCGCGGGAAAAAGTGGTGCAAATATTCACCAAACAGTTCAGTCAGTTTGCTTTTGTCAGCTGGTAACGTGACCTTAAGTGTAAATCTGACACAACAATGGCTCAAAGTTTTTAGGCCTATATACATCCTGTAACCTAGCCACAGGCGCAGGGCAGTAAAATGTCTAGTGGACAGACAGACTTCCCCATGTAACCTCCTTGACAACTCTATGCCGTAACAAACCAAATAAGCCTGTATACTGACAAATACACTCAAAGAGACCTTCACTCTTGCAGACTGGCGTGTCAACATGAGAAACCAGCTGTTCACTACCTAAACTGACTCAGGTTATTTTGACACTTGGCTTGTACCTGTTGCTATGAGGATATTTTCCTGTAGCTATACAGCAGCACCGCCCTATATATGGCAGACAGCACGTTAGCTATGCAAACGTATGGCGAGTTAACCCGTTAACAGTTTGTTTGTTTTAATGTGGTTTGACGAAGACGCAGAAGCTGTCCCACACATGCGAGGGGGTGATAACATAACCGCTAACGTTACCTGTCAAACCGCCTCCACCTTCTCCGTACCCTCGTCTCCTTTGCAGTACGAAGTACTCATTATCCTTCTCGGTGACCCATAATTTAAACGCGTTTTTCAGCAGAATCTCGTCAGGTTTGAGCCACATGTTTCAAATGTCATGGAGTTATCTATCAAATCCACCTAACATGTCACGGTTATCTGTAACGGAGCCCGACATCAAACCCGTGGACATTTGTTTGTGTCAGAATCCCTCCCTTCCCACGTCGACAAGAAATGCTGCCAGAGTGGCAAGGCATTCTGGGATTGTAGTTTCTGAGGAAAAGGTGGTCCTACGAGATTCAATCTTTGAGACCAGCTATTTCATGAATGAAATGGGGGGGACTGCTGAATAATTGGTTAAATTATTTATATTATATTTGCTCATCTATAATTCATAAGCAAAACATTTTTTTAGAATTTAACATAAATGCAAATACTTTTTTGTGATCACCTTTTTATTGCTTTTTCTACGTCCTTTAAACACACACACTGTAGATGCAGCAAGACGATATATTATAGCCACATACATATGTCAGCATATACTGTATATTGTGTGGCCTCAATTTTGCCAATCCTTTCATTCCTATAATCTCCAAATAAAAGGAGATTACAGAGAAATTACATAATAAATGGATAAATAAATCATTAAATGAAAGGAGTACTTTAAAAAGCATTTTTAAGACTTAGAAACGTATGTTTTATTCTTAGATTCCCCTTTTATTTACAGTTTTAGTATTGATGTTTTTATTTTAGCAAAAATAACCTTTTAAAGTATTATTTCAATGAATTAGTGACAGTATTTTCTTTATATTTACATTTTTGTCTGTGTTCTTGGTTTTCTAATCATCTTGCCTTCTTTATCGTCCAATTAAAAAACCTCTTAGTTTTAATGGTGCACAATTATTATTATTTTTTGTTTGTTTGTTTGTTTCTAAACTTCTGCACATTGCCTGGATAGTGTACTGTTTATACTGTTGTTGTTGAAATAAGTAAATTAAAAGATTTACTGACAAGGCATACAGAGTCTTCACTGTAGGGGAGGTAATGACTATCAGTTTGCTTGGCACTGGACCCACTGAACTTCATTCTGGGCGCTGCCTTAAGTGGTGAAATACCCAATGGGTCCTAAATGCAATGTAAACACTAATACCATGAAAATTAACAATATGTTATGTAAAACATCCTTTTTTTTCATTGTATATTTCATTCTCACCAGTAACGCTACTGTAGGGAAACTTAAATAGCAACGAAACTTTCCAAAGATGTTACACAAGGGATCTATGCTGTGCCTAGGACATTATTATGACACAACTCATGGTGGGAATTGAGCACTTTCATAAATGCAAAAACAAAGCGTGTATTAAACATGGCTGAAGTGAACATGACTTACAGTTGAACTCCATGCAGTCTGTAAAATGTAATACTGCCAGACTTAAATGATTGTTGTGTCACTGAAGGAAATGAGAGTACCATGACGGCTGATTCACTTGCCACAAAGTTGGAACAATGATTTTTCAAAGAGGTCAGCAGTATGAATAACTGTGACACCACTTTACCAAGTAATATTGAGTGCGTGAGTGGCACAGATTATTGTTAGCTTCTGGCAGACGCATTGTGACATGGTGAATTAAATGCACAGCAAAAGGGGTACAGCTGATGATTGGCTACATTATGTGAAGTCCAATGAAGTGTCTGAAGTTGTACTACATGGCCAAAAGTATGTGGACACCCAAACATTGCACCTATATGTGATTGCTGCATATCCCACTTCAAAACCCTAGGGCATTTATAGCCTCCACTCTACTGGGAAGGCTCTCCACAAGATTTTGGAACCAGAGTGCAAGAATATGCTCTCATTCAGCCACAAGAGCACTAGTGAGGTCTACTACTGATGTGGGATGATAAGGCCTGGCTCTTAGTCCGCATTTAAGTTCATCCCAAAGGTGTTGGATCGGGTTTAGGTCACAGCTCTGTGCAGGCCAGTCAAGTTCTTCCGCACAAAATTATTTATGGACCTTGATTTGCGCAAAGGGATACTGTCATGCTGAAAGAGGAAAGGGCCTTCCCTAAACTGCTGCCTCAAAGTTTAAAGTGCAATGTTAAAATGCTATTGTATGCTATAGCATTGAGATGTTCCTTAATTGGAACAAAGAGGCCTAGCCCAAACCAGGAAAAACTGCGCCAGGAAAAAAAAATATATATATATATATATATGTATATATATATGTCACAATTATGTGGACGCATCTTTTATTTATTTTATTTGTAAAGGGACCATGTACAACATTAAACATAAATGTTACCATTTGATTAAAAACAAGGACATTGTATACAAAGCAAAATGAATAAAATGCAAAGCCAGTGGTTACAGTGTTACAGTACAGATTTTTTAATTTGACTTTAAAGCTACTGATAGAACTTGGCTTTTATCCAGAATTTTTAAGGTTTGTTTACAAAGACTCTAGTGGTTTAATGCTTTCCCCCAACATGTAATAAGACATGTGGGAAAGGATCATAGCATGCATAAATATCTCGGCTGCATCCACAGAAAGACAGTTTCTAATTTAAAATGTGCCATATTGTATTTAATGGTTTTTATAATTGTTGTGAATATATGCTTATACTGTATAAGAATCATAAAATAATCCCTTCCTGACTGAGATTGGTTTGCAATAACTTCATTTCGACAGCAGAGGTCCTGTTTGAGCTCTTCAAGCTTTCCTTCTTTTGCAATGGAAAGGGAGAGTCAACTTGTCACCCCCTGCAAGCATCACAAACTGCATAAGACTACATAACATATGCCAAATCATGTGCTTAGAGGTACAAGTTAAAAAACTAATAAATGAAGGTTACACACACATACAGTGGTGTGAAAAAGTGTTTGCCCCTTCCTGATTTCTTATTTTTTTGCATATTTGTCACACTTAAATGTTTCAGATCATCAAACAAATTTAAATATGAGTCATTAAACAGCACTTAGGAGGAATTTTGGCCCACTCATCTTTGCAGAATTGTTGTAATTCAGCCACATTGGAGGGTTTTTGAGCATGAACTGCCTTTTTAAGGTCATGCCACAGCGTCTCAACAGGATTCAGGTCAGGACTTTGACTAGGCCACTACAAAGTCTTCATTTTGTTCTTCTTCAGCCATTCAGAGGTGGAATTGCTGGTGTGTTTTGGATCATTGTCCTGCTGCAGAACCCAAGTTCACTTCAGCTTGAGGTCACGAACAGATGGCTGGACATTCTCCTTCAGGAGTATTTGGTAGACTGCAGAATTCACGGTTCCATTTATCACACCAAGTCTTCCAGGTCCTGAAGCAGCAAAACAGCCCCAGACCATCACACTACCACCACCATGTTTTACTGTTGGTATGATGTTCTTTTTCTGAAATGTGGTGTTACTTTTACGCCAGATGTAATGGGACACACACCTTCCAAAAAGTTCAACTTTTGTCTCGTCAGTCCACAGAGTATTTTCCCAAAAGTCTTGGGGATCATCAAGATTTTTTCTGGCAAAAATGAGATGAGCCTTAATGTTCTTTTTGCTCAGCAGTGGTTTTCGTCTTGGAACTCTGCCATGCAGGCCATTTTTGCCCAGTCGCTTTCTTATGGTGGAGTCATAAAAGTCATGAAGGCCATAAAAGACTCATTACAAGTTATTGCAAATGCTTGATTGCAGTTGTTGCTGCTAAGGGTCCCAACCACTTATTAGGTTTAGGGGGCAATCACTATTTCACACAGGGCCATGTAGGTTTGGATTTTGTTTTCTCTTAATAATAACAACATTCATTTAAAAACTGCATTTTGTGTTTACTTGTGTTATCTTTGACTAATATTTAAATTTGTCTGATGATCTGAAACATTTAAATGTAACAAACATGCAAAACATAAGAAATCAGGAAGGGGGCAAACACTTTTGCACACCACTGTATATATATAGACTCATTCTCTGGATAATCCAAATCAAATCTGTGTTGTCAGCAGGATTATTACGAGCAGTTCTCAATTTATGCATCATGTAAGCAGCCAGACTACACACAGTCCTTACAGTGGTGGCAGTATTGTGAACAGCATGTAAATGTGACTATTTGCAAAAAACTGAATGCAACAAATTTATCAATCAATTAAAAAAAGAGAAACTTTGTTTTACATCTTGTTCTTACAGATATAATTTTCTTCCAAAAAATGTGCACACTGCATGTGCTGACAAGAGTTTCAGTGTCTCCTGAACCCAAAATTCAAATCTATCCTGAAAAGCATATTTTGGATGTATAACAACTGTTGGGTGCTTTAAATTCATATTTGGGGTGCTGTAAACATTTAGGGAACTGTACATTTTTGTAATTGGAAGAATTAGTTGTCTAATGAAGTCTTAGCTCATTAAATTATCTGTTGTTTGTGAGAGGAGCTGCTGTGATTGGCATTCTTGAAGCTGCCCTTAACTCCACCTGCTGCTGTCAACAATATTTTATCATTATTAATCAAACTGAGCATGATTTGATAATTTCCTTTTATTTGACTTTATTTTAGTGCTGCACTCTGTGAGCTGAGGGCTGACGTCATAGACGATGCCAACAGTTCTCACTTTGATGCCAACAGTTCTCACTTTGATCCATCAATGGCGTCATTAAGACGTCATTAAGTTTCCAGCAGGAGACTATATGTACTAGCTGTGTCGCAATCAGTCTAACTTCAACACTCCCACAAAGGACACATGGAGAGCTCTGAAGCCCAGGATAGACCACGAGGTTGAGGCTGTGGACGATGTGCTTCAGAGCCAGGTGCTGCCGCTAAGCTCTATCCCTTTCGCTCTCTCTCTCTCTCTTTCTTTCTTTATCTATCTCTCTCTCTCTCCCTTTCTCTCCCTCTCTCGCTCTCTCTCTTTTGAGAGGGAGAGAGAGAAACAGAGAGAGAGAAAGAGAGAGAGAGAGAGATCCAGCTCCCACAGAGGACACATGGAGAGCTCTGAAGTCCGGATAGACCCCGGGGTTGAGGCTGTGGACGATGGGCCTCAGAGCCAGGTGCTGCCGCTGAGCTTACAGCTCGTGGTGCGCCTTGTTGCTCACGTCCTGCCAGCGCACGGACTGCCCTCGCGCGTCTGTAAAGGTGGCAGGATAGGCTCCAGTAGGAGCTCCAGAGCTTTCCAGTGTCCTCGGTGGGAGCTGGATCTCTCTCCCTCTCTCTCTCTCTGTTTGTCTTTCTCTTTCGTTATCTATCTCTCTCTCCCTTTCTCTCCCCCTCTATCTCCGTCTCTCCCTCTCTCTCTCTGTCTCTCTCTCCCTTTCTCTCTCTCTCTCTTTCTTTATCTATTTCTTTCTCTCCCTTTCTCTCCTTCTCTCTCTCTCTCCCTGTCTCTATTTCTCCCTCTCTCTTTCTTTATCTCTCTCTTTCTCTCCCTTTCTCTCCCCCTCTCTTTCCGTCTCTCCCTCCGTCTCTCTGTCTCTCTCAATCCCTTTCTCTCTCTCTGTTTGTCTTTCTCTTTCTTTATCTATCTCTCTCTCCCGTTCTCTCCCCCTCTATCTCCGTCTCTCCCTCTCTCTCTCTCCCTTTCTCTCTCTCTCCCTTTCTCTCCCCCTCTCTCTCCGTCTCTCCCTCTCTCCGTCTCTCTCTCTGTCTCTCTCAATCCATTTCTCTCCCTCTCTCTCTCAATGTCTCTCCCTCTCTCTCTCTCGTTATCTATCTCTTTCTCTCCCTTTCTCTCTCTCTAACCCTGTCTCTATTTCCCCCTCTCTCTTTCTTTATCTCTCTCTCTCTCTCTCCCTTTCTCTCTCCCTCTCTCTGTTTGTCTTTCTCTTTCTTTATCTATCTCTCTCTCAATGTCTCTCCCCCTCTATCTTCGTCTCTCCCTCTCTCTCTCTCTCTCAATGTCTCTCCCTCTCTATCTCTGTTTCTCTCTCTCTTTCTTTATCTCTCTGACACTCTCTGTCTCAATGTCTCTCCCTCTCTCTTTCTTTATCTATCTCTCTCTCCCCCTTTCTCTCCCCCTCTCTCTCTCTCTCTGTCTCCATTTCTCCCTCTCCCTCTCTCTCCTTCTCTCTCTCTCCGTCTCTCCCTTTCGCTCCCTCTCTCGCTCCCTCTCTCTCAATGTCTCGCCCTCTCTCTCTTGAGAGAGAAACAGAGAGAGAGAAAGAGAGAGAGAGAGAGATCCAGCTCCCACAGAGGACACATGGAGAGCTCTGAAGCCCGGATAGACCCCGGGGTTGAGGCTGTGGACGATGGGCCTCAGAGCCAGGTGCTGCCACTGAGCTTACAGCTCGTGGTGCGCCTTGTTGCTCACGTCCTGCCAGCGCACGGACTGCCCTCGCGCGTCTGTAAAGGTGGCAGGATAGGCTCCAGTAGGAGCTCCAGAGCTTTCCAGTGTCCTCGGTTGGAGCTGGATCTCTCTCCCTCTCTCTCTGTTTGTCTTTCTCTTTCGTTATCTATCTCTCTCTCCCTTTCTCTCCCCCTCTCTCCGTCTCTCCCTCTCTGTTTGTCTTTCTCTTTCTTTATCTATCTCTCTCTCCCTTTCTCTCCCCATCTATCTCCGTCTCTCCCTCTCTCTCTCTCCCTTTCTCTCTCTGTCTCTCTCAATCCCTTTCTCTCTCTCTCTCTTTCTTTATCTATTTCTTTCTCTCCCTTTCTCTCCTTCTCTCTCTCTCTCTCTCCCTGTCTCTATTTCTCCCTCTCTCTTTCTTTATCTCTCTCTTTCTCTCCCTTTCTCTCCCCCTCTCTTTCCGTCTCTCCCTCCGTCTCTCTGTCTCTCTCTCTCCCTTTCTCTCCCCTCTCTCTCCGTCTCTCCCTCTCTCCGTCTCTCTCCCTCTCTCTCTCTGTCTCTCTCAATCCATTTCTCTCCCTCTCTCTCTCAATGTCTCTCCCTCTCTCTCTCTCTCGTTATCTATCTCTTTCTCTCCCTTTCTCTCTCTCTCTCTAACCCTGTCTCTATTTCTCCCTCTCTCTTTCTTTATCTCTCTCTCTCTCCCTTTCTCTCTCCCTCTCTCTGTTTGTCTTTCTCTTTTTTTATCTATCTCTCTCTCAATGTCTCTCCCCCTCTATCTCCGTCTCTCCCTCTCTCTCTCTCTCTCTCTCAATGTCTCTCCCTCTCTTTCTCTGTTTCTCTCTCTCTTTCTTTATCTCTCTGACACTCTCTGTCTCAATGTCTCTCCCTCTTTCCCTCTCTCTTTCTTTATCTATCTCTCTCTCCCCCTTTCTCTCCCCCCCTCTCTCTCTCTGTCTCCATTTCTCCCTCTCCCTCTTTCTCTCTCTCTCCGTCTCTCCCTTTCGCTCCCTCTCTCGCTCCCTCTCTCTCAATGTCTCGCCCTCTCTCTCTTGAGAGAGAAACAGAGACAGATTCTTTATCTCTCTCTCTCTCCCTTTCTCTCCCCCTCTCTCTCCGTCTCTCCCTCTCTCTCTCTCTCTCTCTCCATCTCTCCCTTTCTCTCCCTCTCTCGCTCCCTCTCTCTCAATGTCTCTCCCTCTCTCTTTTGAGAGGGAGAGAGAGAAACAGAGAGAGAGAAAGAGAGAGAGAGAGATCCAGCTCCCACAGAGGACACATGGAGAGCTCTGAAGCCCGGATAGACCCCGGGGTTGAGGCTGTGGACGATGGGCCTCAGAGCCAGGTGCTGCCGCTGAGCTTACAGCTCGTGGTGCGCCTTGTTGCTCACGTCCTGCCAGCGCACGGACTGCCCTCGCGCGTCTGTAAAGGTGGCAGGATAGGCTCCAGTAGGAGCTCCAGAGCTTTCCAGTGTCCTCGGTGGGAGCTGGATCTCTCTCCTCTTTCTCTTTCTTTCTCTATCTCTCTCTCCCTTTCTCTCTCCCCTCTATCTCCGTCTCTCCCTCTCTCTCAATCCCTTTCTCTCTCTCTCTCTCTCTCTTTCTTTATCAATTTCTTTCTCTCCTTTTCTCTCTCCCTCTATCTTTCTCCCTCTCTCAATGTCTCCCCCTCTCTCTCTCTTTCTTTATCTATCTCTCTCCCTTTCTCTCCCCTATATCTCTCTCTCCTTTCTCTCTCCCTCTCTCAATGTCCCCCCCTCTCTCTTTCTTTTATCTATCTCTTCTCTCCCTTTCTCTCTCCTCTCTCTCTCTCTCCCTGTCTCTATTTCTCCTCTCTCTTTCTTTTCTCTCTCTCTCTCTCCTTTCTCTCTCCCCCTCTCTCTCTGTCTCTCTCTCTCTCTCTCTCTGTTTGTCTTTCCTTTCTCTCTCTGTCTGTCTCTCAATCCATTTCTCTCCCTCTCTCAATGTCTCTCCCTCTCTCTTTCTTTATCTATCTCTTTCTCTCCTTTCTCTCTCTCTCTCTCTCTCTCTCTCAATTTCTCCTCTCTCTCTCTCTTTCTTTATCTCTCTCTCTCTCTCCTTTCTCTCTCCCCTCTATCTCCGTCTCTCCCTCTCTCTCTTTCTTTATCTCTCTCTCTCTCCCTTTCTCTCCCCCTCTATCTCCGTCTCTCCCTCTCTCTCTTTCTCTCTCTGTCTCTCTCAATCCCTTTCTCTCCCTCTCTCTCCCTCTCTCAATGTCTCTCCCTCTCTCTCCATCTCTCCCTCTCTCTGTTTGTCTTTCTCTTTCTTTATCTATCTCTCTCAATGTCTCTCCCTCTCTCTCTTGAGAGGGAGAGAGAGAAAGAGAGAGAGAGAGAGAGAGAGAGAGAGATCCAGCTCCCACAGAGGACACATGGAGAGCTCTGAAGCCCGGATAGACCCCGGGGTTGAGGCTGTGGACGATGGGCCTCAGAGCCAGGTGCTGCCGCTGAGCTTACAGCTCGTGGTGCGCCTTGTTGCTCACGTCCTGCCAGCGCACGGACTGCCCTCGCGCGTCTGTAAAGGTGGCAGGATAGGCTCCAGTAGGAGCTCCAGAGCTTTCCAGTGTCCTCGGTGGGAGCTGGATCTCTCTCCCTCTCTCTCTCTCTGTTTGTCTTTCTCTTTCGTTATCTATCTCTCTCTCCCTTTCTCTCCCCCTCTATCTCCGTCTCTCCCTCTCTCTCTCTCCCTTTCTCTCTCTGTCTCTCTCAATCCCTTTCTCTCTCTCTCTCTTTCTTTATCTATTTCTTTCTCTCCCTTTCTCTCCTTCTCTCTCTCTCTCTCTCCCTGTCTCTATTTCTCCCTCTCTCTTTCTTTATCTCTCTCTTTCTCTCCCTTTCTCTCCCCCTCTCTTTCCGTCTCTCCCTCCGTCTCTCTGTCTCTCTCTCTCCCTTTCTCTCCCCCTCTCTCTCCGTCTCTCCCTCTCTCCGTCTCTCTCCCTCTCTCTCTCTGTCTCTCTCAATCCATTTCTCTCCCTCTCTCTCTCAATGTCTCTCCCTCTCTCTCTCTCTCGTTATCTATCTCTTTCTCTCCCTTTCTCTCTCTCTCTCTAACCCTGTCTCTATTTCTCCCTCTCTCTTTCTTTATCTCTCTCTCTCCCTTTCTCTCTCCCTCTCTCTGTTTGTCTTTCTCTTTCTTTATCTATCTCTCTCTCAATGTCTCTCCCCCTCTATCTCCGTCTCTCCCTCTCTCTCTCTCTCTCTCTCAATGTCTCTCCCTCTCTTTCTCTGTTTCTCTCTCTCTTTCTTTATCTCTCTGACACTCTCTGTCTCAATGTCTCTCCCTCTTTCCCTCTCTCTTTCTTTATCTATCTCTCTCTCCCCCTTTCTCTCCCCCCCTCTCTCTCTCTGTCTCCATTTCTCCCTCTCCCTCTTTCTCTCTCTCTCCGTCTCTCCCTTTCGCTCCCTCTCTCGCTCCCTCTCTCTCAATGTCTCGCCCTCTCTCTCTTGAGAGAGAAACAGAGACAGATTCTTTATCTCTCTCTCTCTCCCTTTCTCTCCCCCCTCTCTCTCCGTCTCTCCTCTCTCTCTCTCTCTCTCTCTCCATCTCTCCCCTTTCTCTCCCTCTCTCGCTCCCTCTCTCTCAATGTCTCTCCCTCTCTCTTTTGAGAGGGAGAGAAAACAGAGAGAGAGAGAGAGAGAGAGAGATCCAGCTCCCACAGAGGACACATGGAGAGCTCTGAAGCCCGGATAGACCCCGGGGTTGAGGCTGTGGACGATGGGCCTCAGAGCCAGGTGCTGCCGCTGAGCTTACAGCTCGTGGTGCGCCTTGTTGCTCACGTCCTGCCAGCGCACGGACTGCCCTCGCGCGTCTGTAAAGGTGGCAGGATAGGCTCCAGTAGGAGCTCCAGAGCTTTCCAGTGTCCTCGGTGGGAGCTGGATCTCTCTCCCTCTTTCTCTTTCTTTCTCTATCTCTCTCTCCCTTTCTCTCCCCCTCTATCTCCGTCTCTCCCTCTCTCTCAATCCCTTTCTCTCTCTCTCTCTCTCTTTCTTTATCAATTTCTTTCTCTCCCTTTCTCTCTCCCTCTATCTTTCTCCCTCTCTCAATGTCTCCCCCCTCTCTCTCTCTTTCTTTATCTATCTCTCTCCCTTTCTCTCCCCCCTATATCTCTCTCCCTTTCTCTCTCCCTCTCTCAATGTCCCCCCCCTCTCTCTTTCTTTATCTATCTCTTCTCTCCCTTTCTCTCCTTCTCTCTCTCTCTCCCTGTCTCTATTTCTCCCTCTCTCTTTCTTTATCTCTCTCTCTCTCCCTTTCTCTCCCCCTCTCTCTCTGTCTCTCCCTCTCTCTCTCTGTTTGTCTTTCCCTTTCTCTCTCTGTCTCTCTCAATCCATTTCTCTCCCTCTCTCAATGTCTCTCCCTCTCTCTTTCTTTATCTATCTCTTTCTCTCCCTTTCTCTCCCTCTCTCTCTCCCTGTCTCTATTTCTCCCTCTCTCTCTCTTTCTTTATCTCTCTCTCTCTCCTTTCTCTCCCCTCTATCTCCGTCTCTCCCTCTCTCTCTCTCTCTCTCTGTCTCTCTCAATCCCTTTCTCTCCCTCTCTCTCCCTCTCTCAATGTCTCTCCCTCTCTCTCCATCTCTTTCTCTGTTTTCTTTCTCTTTTTCTTTATCTATCTCTCTCAATGTCTCTCCCCCTCTCTCTCCGTCTCTCCCTCTCTCCATCTCTCCCTTTCTCTCCCTCTGTCGCTCCCTCTCTCTCAATGTCTCTCCCTCTCTCTCTTGAGAGGGAGAGAGAGAAACAGAGAGAGAGAAAGAGAGAGAGAGAGAGATCCAGCTCCCACAGAGGACACATGGAGAGCTCTGAAGTCCGGATAGACCCCGGGGTTGAGGCTGTGGACGATGGGCCTCAGAGCCAGGTGCTGCCGCTGAGCTCTATCCCTTTCGCTCTCTCTCTCTCTCTTTCTTTCTTTATCTATCTCTCTCTCTCTCCCTCTCTCGCTCTCTCTCTTTTGAGAGGGAGAGAGAGAAACAGAGACAGAGAAAGAGAGAGAGAGAGAGATCCAGCTCCCACAGAGGACACATGGAGAGCTCTGAAGTCCGGATAGACCCCGGGGTTGAGGCTGTGGACGATGGGCCTCAGAGCCAGGTGCTGCCGCTGAGCTTACAGCTCGTGGTGCGCCTTGTTGCTCACATCCTGCCAGCGCACGACTGCCCTCGCGCGTCTGTAAAGGTGGCAGGATAGGCTCCAGTAGGAGCTCCAGAGCTTTCCAGTGTCCTCGGTGGGAGCTGGATCTCTCTCCCTCTCTCTCTCTCTGTTTGTCTTTCTCTTTCGTTATCTATCTCTCTCTCCCTTTCTCTCCCCCTCTATCTCCGTCTCTCCCTCTCTCTCTCTCCCTTTCTCTCTCTGTCTCTCTCAATCCCTTTCTCTCTCTCTCTCTTTCTTTATCTATTTCTTTCTCTCCCTTTCTCTCCTTCTCTCTCTCTCTCCCTGTCTCTATTTCTCCCTCTCTCTTTCTTTATCTATCTCTCTCTCTCCCCTTCTCTCCCCCTCTCTCTCTCCCTCTCTCTCTTGAGAGAGAAACAGAGACAGAGAAAGAGAGAGAGATCCAGCTCCCACAGAGGACACATGGAGAGCTCTGAAGCCCGGATAGACCCCGGGGTTGAGGCTGTGGACGATGGGCCTCAGAGCCAGGTGCTGCCGCTGAGCTTACAGCTCGTGGTGCGCCTTGTTGCTCACGTCCTGCCAGCGCACGGACTGCCCTCGCGCGTCTGTAAAGGTGGCAGGATAGGCTCCAGTAGGAGCTCCAGAGCTTTCCAGTGTCCTCGGTGGGAGCTGGATCTCTCTCCCTCTCTCTTTCTCTGTTTGTCTTTCTCTTTCTTTATCTATCTCTCTCTCCCTTTCTCTCCCCCCTCTATCTCTCTCCCTCTCTCTCTCTCAATCCATTTCTCTCCCTATCTCTCCCTCTCTCAATGTCTCTCCCTTTCTCTCCTTCTCTCTCTCTCTCCCTGTCTCTATTTCTCCCTCTCTCTTTCTTTATCTCTCTCTCTCTCCCTTTCTCTCCCCCTCTCTCTCCGTCTCTCTCTCCCTCTCTCTCTTGAGAGAGAAACAGAGACAGAGAAAGAGAGAGAGAGAGATCCAGCTCCCACAGAGGACACATGGAGAGCTCTGAAGCCCGGATAGACCCCGGGGTTGAGGCTGTGGACGATGGGCCTCAGAGCCAGGTGCTGCCGCTGAGCTTACAGCTCGTGGTGCGCCTTGTTGCTCACGTCCTGCCAGCGCACGGACTGCCCTCGCGCGTCTGTAAAGGTGGCAGGATAGGCTCCAGTAGGAGCTCCAGAGCTTTCCAGTGTCCTCGGTTGGAGCTGGATCTCTCTCTCTCTCTCTCTCTGTTTGTCTTTCTCTTCCCTCTCTCTCTCTCTCTCCCCCTATCTTCTCTCCCCTCTCTCTCCCTCTCTCTCTCTCTCTCTCTTTCTTTATCAATTTCTTTTCTCTCTCCTTTCTCTCTCTCCTCTATCTTTCTCCCTCTCTCAATGTCTCCCCTCTCTCTCTTTTCTTTATCTATCTCTCTCCTTTCTCTCCCCTATATCTCTCTCCCTTTCTCTCTCCCTCTCTCAATGTCCCCCCCTCTCTCTTTCTTTATCTATATCTCTCTCTCTCCTTTCTCTCCTTCTCTCTCTCTCTCTCTCCCTGTCTCTATTTCTCCCTCTCTCTTTCTTTATCTCTCTCTCTCTCCCTTTCTCTCCCCCTCTCTCTCTGTCTCTCCCTCTCTCTCTCTGTTTGTCTTTCCTTTCTCTCTCTGTCTCTCTCAATCCATTTCTCTCCCTCTCTCAATGTCTCTCTCTCTCTCTCTTTCTTTATCTATCTCTTTCTCTCCCTCTCTCTCTCCCTGTCTCTATTTCTCCCTCTCTCTCTCTTTCTTTATCTCTCTCTCTCTCCCTTTCTCTCCCCCTCTATCTCCGTCTCTCCCTCTCTCTCTTTCTCTCTCTGTCTCTCTCAATCCCTTTCTCTCCCTCTCTCTCCCTCTCTCAATGTCTCTCCTCTCTCTCCATCTCTCCTCTCTCTGTTTGTCTTTCTCTTTCTTTATCTATCTCTCTCAATGTCTCTCCCCCTCTCTCTCCGTCTCTCCCTCTCTCCATCTCTCCCTTTCTCTCCCTCTGTCGCTCCCTCTCTCTCAATGTCTCTCCCTCTCTCTCTTGAGAGGGAGAGAGAGAAACAGAGAGAGAGAAAGAGAGAGAGAGAGAGATCCAGCTCCCACAGAGGACACATGGAGAGCTCTGAAGTCCGGATAGACCCGGGGTTGAGGCTGTGGACAATGGGCCTCAGAGCCAGGTGCTGCCGCTGAGCTCTATCCCCTTGCTCTCTCTCTCTCTCTTTCTTTCTTTATCTATCTCTCTCTCTCTCTCCCTCTCTCTCCTCTCTCTCTCTCTCTTTGAGAGAGAGAGAGAAACAGAGACAGAGAGAGAGAGAGAGAGAGAGATCCAGCTCCCACAGAGGACACATGGAGAGCTCTGAAGTCCGGATAGACCCGGGGTTGAGGCTGTGGACGATGGGCCTCAGAGCCAGGTGCTGCCGCTGAGCTTACAGCTCGTGGTGCGCCTTGTTGCTCACATCCTGCCAGCGCACGACTGCCCTCTCGCGCCTGTAAAGGTGGCAGGATAGGCTCCAGTAGGAGCTCCAGAGCTTTCCAGTGTCCTCGGTGGGAGCTGGATCTCTCTCCTCTCTCTCTCTCTGTTTGTCTTTCTCTTTCGTTTATCTATCTCTCTCTCCCTTTCTCTCCCCCTCTATCTCCGTCTCTCCTCTCTCTCTCTCCCCTTTTCTCTCTCTGTCTCTCTCAATCCCTTTCTCTCTCTCTCTCTTTCTTTATCTATTTTTCTTTCTCTCCCTCTTCTCCTTCTCTCTCTCTCTCTCCCTGTCTCTATTTCTCCTCTCTCTCTTTCTTTATCTATCTCTCTCTCTCCCCTTCTCTCCCCTCTCTCTCTCTCTCTCTCTCTCTCTGAGAGAGAAACAGAGACAGAGAAGAGAGAGAGATCCAGCTCCCACAGAGGACACATGGAGAGCTCTGAAGCCCGGATAGACCCCGGGGTTGAGGCTGTGGACGATGGGCCTCAGAGCCAGGTGCTGCCGCTGAGCTTACAGCTCGTGGTGCGCCTTGTTGCTCACGTCCTGCCAGCGCACGGACTGCTGCCTCGCGTCTGTAAAGGTGGCAGGATAGGCTCCAGTAGGAGCTCCAGAGCTTTCAGTGTCCTCGGTGGGAGCTGGATCTCTCTCTCTCTCTCTCTTTCTCTGTTTGTCTTTCTCTTTCTTTATCTATCTCTCTCTCTCCTTTCTCTCCCCCTCTATCTCTCTCCTCTCTCTCTCTCAATCCATTTCTCTCCCTATCTCTCCCTCTCTCAATGTCTCTCCTTTCTCTCCCTCTCTCTCTCTCTCTCCTGTCTCTATTTCTCCCTCTCTCTTTCTTTATCTCTCTCTCTCTCTCCCTTTCTCTCCCCTCTCTCTCCGTCTCTCTCTCCTCTCTCTCTTGAGAGAAGCAGAGACAGAGAGAGAGAGAGAGAGAGATCCAGCTCCCACAGAGGACACATGGAGAGCTCTGAAGCCCGGATAGACCCGGGGTTGAGGCTGTGGACGATGGGCCTCAGAGCCAGGTGCTGCCGCTGAGCTTACAGCTCGTGGTGCGCCTTGTTGCTCACGTCCTGCCAGCGCACGGACTGCCCTCGCGCGTCTGTAAAGGTGGCAGGATAGGCTCCAGTAGGAGCTCCAGAGCTTTCCAGTGTCCTCGGTTGGAGCTGGATCTCTCTCCCTCTCTCTGTTTGTCTTTCTCTTTCTTTATCTCTCTCTCTCTCCCTTTCTCTCCCCCTCTCTCTCTGTCTCTCCCTCTCTCTCTCTGTTTGTCTTTCCCTTTCTCTCTCTGTCTCTCTCAATCCATTTCTCTCCCTCTCTCAATGTCTCTCTCTCTCTCTCTCTTTCTTTATCTATCTCTTTCTCTCCCTTTCTCTCCCTCTCTCTCTCCCTGTCTCTATTTCTCCCTCTCTCTTTCTTTATCTATCTCTCTCTCCCTCTCTCTCTCTGTCTCTCTCAATCCATTTCTCTCCCTCTCTCAATGTCTCTCCCTCTCTCTCTCTCTCTCTTTCTTTATCTATCTCTTTCTCTCCCTCTCTCTCTCCTGTCTCTGTTTCTATTTCTCTCTCTCTCTCTTTTCTCTCTCTCTCTCTCTCTCTCCTTCTCTCCCCTCTCTATCTCCGTCTCTCCTCTCTCTCTCTCTCCCTCTCTCTCTCTGTCTCTCTCAATCCATTTCTCTCCCTCTCTCTCTCTCTCTCCTCTCTCTCTCAATGTCTCTCCCTCTCTCTCTCTCTCTCCTCTCTCTCTCTGTTTGTCTTTCTCTTTCTTTATCTATCTCTCTCAATGTCTCTCCCCCTCTCTCTCCGTCTCTCCTCTCTCTCTCTCATCTCTCTCCTTTCTCTCCTCTGTCTCCCTCCCTCTCTCTCTCAATGTCCATCTCTCCCTCTCTCTCTGAGAGGAGAGAGAAATCTGAGAGAGAGAAGAGAGAGAGAGAGAGATCCAGCTCCCACAGAGGACACATGGAGAGCTCTCTGAGCCGGATAGACCCCGGGGTTGAGGCTGTGGACGATGGGCCTCAGAGCCAGGTGCTGCCGCTGAGCTGCCGCTGAGCTTACAGCTCGTGGTGCGCCTTGTTGCTCACGTCCTGCCAGCGCACGGACTGCCCTCGCGCGTCTGTAAAGGTGGCAGGATAGGCTCCAGTAGGAGCTCCAGAGCTTTCCAGTGTCCTCGTGGGAGCTGGATCTCTCTCCCTCTCTCTTTCTCTGTTTGTCTTTCTCTTTCTTTATCTATCTCTCTCTCCCTTTCTCTCTCCCTCTATCTCTCTCCCTCTCTCAATGTCTCCCCCCCTCTCTCTTTCTTTATCTATCTCTTCTCTCCCTTTCTCTCCTTCTCTCTCTCTACGTCTCTATTTCTCCCTCTCTCTTTCTTTATCTTTCTCTCTCCCTTTCTCTCCCCCTCTCTCTCCGTCTCTCCCTCTCTCTCAATCCCTTTCTCTCCCTCTCTCTTTATCTATCTCTTTCTCTCCTTCTCTCTCTCTCTCTCTCCCTGTCTCTCCTTCTCTCTCTCTCTCCCTGTCTCTATTTCTCCCTCTCTTTCTTTATCTCTCTCTCTCCCTTTCTCTCCCCCTCTCTCTCCGTCTCTCCCTCTCTTTCTTTATCTCTCTCTCTCTCCCTTTCTCTCCCCCTCTCTCTCCGTCTCTCCCTCTCTCTCTCTGTCTCTCTCAATCTCTCTCTCTCCCTCTCTCTCTCTCTCTGTCTCTCCCTTTCTCTCCCTCTCTCTCTCCCTCTCTCTCTTGAGAGAGAAACAGAGACAGAGAAAGAGAGAGAAAGAGAGAGAGAGAGAGATCCAGCTCCCACAGAGGACACATGGAGAGCTCTGAAGCCCGGATAGACCCCGGGGTTGAGGCTGTGGACGATGGGCCTCAGAGCCAGGTGCTGCCGCTGAGCTTACAGCTCGTGGTGCGCCTTGTTGCTCACGTCCTGCCAGCGCACGGACTGCCCTCGCGCGTCTGTAAAGGTGGCAGGATAGGCTCCAGTAGGAGCTCCAGAGCTTTCCAGTGTCCTCGGTTGGAGCTGGATCTCTCTCCCTCTCTCTTTCTCTGTTTGTCTTTCTCTTTCTTTATCTATCTCTCTCTCCCTTTCTCTCCCCCCTCTATCTCTCTCCCTCTCTCTTTCTCTGTTTGTCTTTCTCTTTCGTTATCTATCTCTCTCTCCCTTTCTCTCCCCCTCTCTCCGTCTCTCCCTCTCTGTTTGTCTTTCTCTTTCTTTATCTATCTCTCTCTCCCTTTCTCTCCCCATCTATCTCCGTCTCTCCCTCTCTCTCTCTCCCTTTCTCTCTCAATCCCTTTCTCTCCCTCTCTCTCTCTCTTTCTTTATCTATTTCTTTCTCTCCCTTTCTCTCCTTCTCTCTCTCTCTCCCTGTCTCTATTTCTCCCTCTCTCTTTCTTTATCTCTCTCTTTCTCTCCCTTTCTCTCCCCCTCTCTTTCCGTCTCTCCCTCCGTCTCTCTGTCTCTCTCTCTCTCCTTTCTCTCTCCTCTCTCTCCGTCTCTCTCCCTCTCTCTCTCTCTCTCCCTCTCTCTCTCTCTCTCTCTCAATCCATTTCTCTCCTCTCTCTCTCTCAATGTCTCTCTCTCTCTCTCTCTCAAGTTATCTATCTCTTTCTCTCCCTTTCTCTCTCTCTCTCTCTAACCCTGTCTCTATTTCTCCCTCTCTCTTTCTTTATCTCTCTCTCTCTCTCTCCCTTTCTCTCTCCCTCTCTCTGTTTGTCTTTCTCTTTCTTTATCTATCTCTCTCTCAATGTCTCTCCCTCTCTTTCTCTGTTTCTCTCTCTCTTTCTTTATCTCTCTGACACTCTCTGTCTCAATGTCTCTCCCTCTTTCTCTCTCTCTCTTTCTTTATCTATCTCTCTCTCCCCCTTTCTCTCCCCCTCTCTCTCTCTGTCTCCATTTCTCCTCTCCTCTCTCTCTCTCTTCTCTCTCTCTCTCTCCGTCTCTCCTTTCGCTCCCTCTCTCGCTCCCTCTCTCTCAATGTCTCGCGCCTCTCTCTCTTGAGAGAGAAACAGAGACAGATTCTTTTTATCTCTCTCTCTCTCCCTTTCTCTCTCCTCTCTCTCTCTCTCTCTCTCTCTCTCTCTCTCTCTCTCCATCTCTCCCTTTCTCTCCCTCTCTCGCTCCCTCTCTCTCAATGTCTCTCCTCTCTCTTTGAGAGAGAGAGAGAAAGAGAGAGAAAGAGAGAGAGAGAGATCCAGCTCCCACAGAGGACACATGGAGAGCTCTGAAGCCCGGATAGACCCCGGGGTTGAGGCTGTGGACGATGGGCCTCAGAGCCAGGTGCTACCGCTGAGCTTACAGCTCGTGGTGCGCCTTGTTGCTCACGTCCTGCCAGCGCACGGACTGCCCTCGCGCGTCTGTAAAGGTGGCAGGATAGGCTCCAGTAGGAGCTCCAGAGCTTTCCAGTGTCCTCGGTGGGAGCTGGATCTCTCTCCCTCTCTCTGTTTGTCTTTCTCTTTCTTTATCTATCTCTCTCTCCCTTTCTCTCCCCCTCTATCTGAGTCTCTCCCTCTCTCTCTCTCCCTTTCTCTCCCCCTCTATCTGAGTCTCTCCCTCTCTCTCTCTCCCTTTCTCTCTCTGTCTCTCCTGCCCTCGCGCGTCTGTAAAGGTGGCAGGATAGGCTCCAGTAGGAGCTCCAGAGCTTTCCAGTGTCCTCGGTTGAAGCTGGATCTCTCTCCCTCTCTCTTTCTCTGTTTCTCTCTCTCTCTTTATCGGTCTCTCTTTCTCTATCTATCTCTCTCGCTCCCTCTCTCTCCGTCTCTCTGTCTCTCTCTCTCTCTCTCTGTCTCTATTTCTCCCTCTCTCTTTCTTTATCTATCTATCTCTCTCTCCCTTTCTTTATCTATCTCTTTCTCTCCCTTTCTCTCCTTCTCCCTCTCTCTCTTTCTCTGTTTCTCTCTCTCTTTCTTTATCCGTCTCTCTCTCTCCCTGTCTCTCTCGCTCTCTGTCTCTTTCTCTCCCTCTCTCTGTCTCTTTCTCTCACTCTTTCTTTATCTCTCTGACACTCTATCTCAATGTCTCTCTCTCTCCCTCTCTCTTTCTTTATCTATCTCTCTCTCCCCCTCTATCTCCGTCTCTCTCTCTCTTTCGATTCCTTTCTCTCCCTCTCTGTCTCTCTCAATGTCTCTCCCTCTCGCTCTCTCTCTCTTTCTTTATCTATCTCTTTCTCTCCTTCTCTCTCTCCCTGTCTCTATTTCTCTCTCTCTCTTTCTTTATCTATCTCTCTCTCTCTCCCTCTCTCTTTCTCTTTCCGTCTCTCCCTTTCTCACCCTCTCTCGCTCCCTCTCTCTCCCTGTCTCTATTTCTCCCTCTCTCTCTGTCTCTCTCGATCCCTTTCTCTCCCTCTGTCAATGTCTCTCCCTCTCTCTTTCTTTATCTATCTCTTTCTCTCCCTTTCTCTCCTTCTCTCTCTCTCTCTCCGTCTCTCCCTTTCGCTCTCTCTCTCTCTCCCTGTCTCTATTTCTCCCTCTCCCTCTCTCTTTCTTTATCTATCTCTCTCTCTCCCTCTCTCTCAATGTTTCTCCCTCTCTCTTTTGAGAGAGGGAGAAAGTGTACGCTCAATGGCAGGGTAATAACAGCAGAGCAGACCCACCAAGGCTGGAAACGGAGCAGTACTGGAAAAGTATATGGGAGAGGGAGGCATCACACAACAGCGATGCACAGTGGCTGGCGGCTCTGAGAAAGGACCACAGCAACCTCCCTGAACAGAATCCAGTCACCATCACAGCGGCAGACATCCAAGAAAGAGTCTCAGGTATGAAGAACTGGACAGCACCGGGCCCTGACAGGATCCACCTACTGGCTAAAGAAGCTCACTGCACTCCATGAGCGCCTAGCAGCACAAATGAACCAGCTGCTAAGAGATGGGACGCACCCTGAATGGCTTACCGAAGGGCGCACAATCCTGATCCTGAAGGATCCCGCAAAGGGTACAGTCCCATCCAACTATCGGCCAATAACCTGTCTCTCCACAACATGGAAGCTCATGTCAGGCATCATCACGACTAAGATAAGTGGACACATGGATCAATACATGAGCAAAGCACAGAAGGGCATTGGCAGAGGAACCAGAGGAGCCAAACACCAACTCCTGGTTGACAGAACAGTCACCCAAGACTGCAGAGCCCGACACACCAACCTGTGCACTGCCTGGATTGATTACAAGAAAGCAGAAAGAATATGACTCAATGCCGCACACATGGATCACTGAATGCTTAGAGATGTACAACATCAACAGGACTCTAAGAGACTTCATTGCAAACTCGATGAGGCTGTGGAAAACCACCCTTGAGGCCAATGGCAAGCCACTTGCACAAGTATCCATCAAATGTGGCATATACCAAGGAGATGCTCTGTCCCCACTACTGTTCTGCATAGGACTGAACCCCCTCAGCCAAATAATCAACAAGACTGGCTATGGATACCGACTCAGGAACGGGGCCACCATCAGTCACCTCCTCTACATGGATGACATCAAGCTATATGCTAAGAGCGAGCGGGACATCGACTCACTGATCCACACCACCAGGATCTACAGCTCTGACATTGGGATGTCATTCGGGCTTGAGAAGTGCAGTCGAATGGTTACAAAGAGAGGGAAGGTAGTCCACACAGAAGGGGTCTCACTCCCAGAAGGAACAATAGCAGACATTGAGGATGGTTACAAGTACCTTGGAATACCACAGGCAAATGGCAACCTCGAAGAGGTAACAAGGAAGACAGCAATGGCCAAATACCTCCAACGAGTAAGGCAAGTCCTAAGAAGTCAGCTCAATGGCAAGAACAAGGCCCAGGCAATAAACAGCTACGCCCTGCCAGTGATCAGATACCCTGCGGGAATAATAAGGTGGCCAAAAGAAGAGATACAGACCACAGACGTTAAGACGCGAAAGCTCCTCACCATGCATGAAGGGTTCCATCCCAAATCCAGCACCCTGAGACTGTACGCTAGCCGTAAGGAAGGCGGCCGTGGACTAGTGAGTGTGAGAGCCACTATCCAGGATGAAACATCCAAGATCCACAAGTACATCCAAGATAAGGCCCCGACAGATGACGTGCTCAGGGAATGTCTCAGGCAATGGGGAACAGAGGAAGACGTGCTGGAGGAAGGACCATCATGGGAAGACAAACCCCTACATGGGATGTACCACCGGAACATAACTGAAGTGGCTGATATCAAGAAGTCCTACCAATGGCTAGAGCGGGCTGGACTGAAGGACAGCACAGAGGCACTCATCATGGCTGACCCTGAGCACCAGCACTCGGGGCAGTGACCCTCAAACTGGAGGAGTGGCTATAGCAGATCGCTGGAAGAACACCAGACATCTCGGTCCAGAAGAGTGCAGTACTAGGAACAGCAAAGATACTGCGCAGAACCCTCAAGCTCCCAGGCCTCTGAGCTCGAAGGATGAGACCACCCGCGGAGGGTGAAGGACAAAGTTTTATATATATATATATATATAAAATAATAATAAATTGTAGACTTGCAGTTAAACTGCAAGAACTGCAAAAACTAGAAACTGTAACATTTTTTATGAGTGTGTGTGTGTGTGTGTGTGTGTGTAGGTCATTCACTGTCCCTCAGGTTGTGGCATGTTGATATATAGTGGGCAGCAAGATCTGCCCTGTCTCCTTCTCATAGGAGTATTTTTCATTTTGAGAGCTCATTTAGCTCTGTGAAATCTGAGATTACAGAATTTAACCTGTTAAAGTAAATGTTCCTTATTTCATTGAATGTTGTATATTGTAGGAGGAAGTACATCTCTGTCTCAGCTTTGACTGACCCTGTACTTGGTTAGGATCTGTCTCTGCTTTCTATCTCTGACAGTAGAGAGATATTCTGCCATTTCTTAATCTCTTTTTAGGGCCTGATAACAGTCTGATATACTTTGTCTTTTGTGTTTCTTCATATGACTTGTAATTGTTTATACTGCAAATTCTAATGAATTTAACCCATTTTAAAAAACGAACAAAACAGTTGCCCTACAACGTACTCGTCGCGTTGATGACGTCAGGAGTCCGACTGCTCAGCGCGGAATTCAAAAATATGAATTTCCTGTGTACATTAACAGGATATGTTTTAGGCTAGACTAAAGTATTCAGTATGGTAACATTAGACATATAAATTAAGTATTTTAACTTATAGCGGATTTCTTTCTCTTTCGCACTTTTTGGTCTTTAAGGCAAACAGTGACGCAATCAAACAGCACCCGTGTTGTTTGTAATGTTAGCTTCCCTTAGTAATTTCGTTAGCGAAATATCCTCTTTTCCAAACACCGTGAAATATTAAGTCTTGTATAGTAAACTAGCTGTAGTAAGATAAGTCTAGTCCTACATTCTTTCAGATACCACTAGTTTCCCTGCGAAAGTTTAAACGCGTGAAGAACATTGTTGCTAATATTGGCAGGAAGACGTTAGTTAGCTAACAAGCTAACGTGAGATAATTTGATGACGGCAGCGACACACCAGCTATCCAACAGGCAACGAGTTGAATTAATTGTCGACAATGGAGAATAACTCGTCTTGTTCTTCAAATAGTCTTTCTCAAGCGTCTTTCCTCCAGAGGACGTTGGAGCGGTTATCCTCCACACAGTGTCTGAAACTAAAAACTGAGGAGGCGGTTCCTGTCGCTGTCATTGCACTCCAGAGGTACTTATCTGAGCAAACTGAGGGGCAGCAGCTCGACAGCTACGATGTGACGGTCACTGACGGAGTCTGGCGAGCCAAATGCTTTGTTCACCCTAGTTTAAATCGCCTGGTGCACACAAACATCCTGAGGACTGGGACTGACATCAGCATCCCTCAGTGCTCTTTTGTTTACAACGAGAGGAGACTTGGACATGGTTACATTTGCATTGAAAAGCTCAGATGTGGTATAGAGAGGTCTGCAGTCCTGCCCCGTATAAAGGATGTCAATTCACTGCCCATGCTGGTTAAGCATGGCATGGAGAGGAGTGTGCTGCTGCAAAGTGATGTTCCCCTTCAGGTGAGCCGCAAACATTACCTGTCTCTGTGGAACAACGACGACCCAGAGGGAGACATCTGGATCTCAGGGTCTCCCTCATCTGACACGGTGCTGGACGGTGAGATACTCTGATACTCTGTCACACACTGATCTATTTACATGGCTTACATTTACACCACTGATGGACTTTGCTACTTGGCTTTTTAGCTACTGGGCTTGAAGAAACCTACCAAGGCAAATATCACAATCACACCGCAATAATTTGACAATATTTTTGTAGGATGGTAATTGGTGCAGTCAGAATATGTTTACACTTAAGATAATGAATTTAATAAGTTGGATATGATACATGGATGCAGCTAATGATTATTGCCATTATCAATTTGTCAATTATCTCCTGGGCAACAAAGCTTAACAAAATAGTGAAAGTTCCCATCGCAGTTTCTCAGAACCCAAGGTGATGTCTTCAAACTGCTTGTTTTGTCTGAACAATAGTTAAAAACACAAAGCTAATACATTTATAATGATATAAAACAGAAAACGGCAGCATATCCTCAAGTGGGCTTTTTTGCTTGATAAATGACTTAAATGATCAGAATCGTCTGTTGTTGTCTCTACATTTTCTGTCGATTACTTGACTAATCATTTCAGCACAATTATGATGACCAAGCAGACAAAAGATGTCATTGTTCACTCAGCTACAACAAGCTAATGTGTTTAGAAGGAAACGTTTAACCTGTATTTCAAGATATTACAATACCCACAATCCTAGACAATATGTAGTCTTACATTATAAAACCAATATGATATTAATATACTATATCTTCCACATGCATTAGTTGCATGATTTACAGTAAACTGTACACTGTAGGAACGCAGTTGTTGACTAGAATATATGCACTCTGTCCAGTCCCTCTAATGCTTCTCTAATGTATTTTATGTTCATTTGCATGACCTTTGGTCTCTAAATTGCAGAGAAAATCCTGAAATGCAATGTTTTCTTTTCAACAGTGTCCAAGATTACTCTTCTTTGTAGTCTGGAGTCAAACTTTAGAAACACATGGAAACCTCTCCCTCTCCTAGTGAAGATAATACACAAATCCAGATTACGGTATTATGGGAAGTTTGGGCTCAAGATTGATTACCCCTACCAGGTGAGTTTGAACTTGCCAAGAATTTGGGGCCTCAGTAACAAGATGTGAACAGGATCTCACTTTCATATTTCTTACAAATTTTTCACTACTTATGTTGTGACAGACTGTAGTCTACTTGTTTTTCACCTCATGCGTTGTCATATTTCAGGTTTACTTTGAAGTTGCTGACCAGAGTGGGACAATGTCCCTTGTACTTTGGAACGAACTTTGTCCAGAGTTTTACCAGAGACTGAATGTAGGTACAGTATTGTACCTCCAAAATTACACTTTGAAGCAGAGTTATTCAAACCGGTCACACCCCCAAATGGACCATCACAGGATGAAGACCTTTAACTCTGTAGGTATGTACAGAACTACTGACAACAGTCTTGCATTTAGAAGTTTAGCACAAAAGTTTTGTGTGAATAGTATTGTTCTTTTTCTTTTTGGGTCTGAAAAGGTTGCATAAATGCTATGATATGTGGCATAACACTGTCATTGTCTTTTAGTAGAAACATGTCTATCCAACCCTCACATATCTAAATAAATCAAACAACTAACTACAACATTTTTCAGTTGCAGGATTCTGTAGTTTATACATGCAATTAAATCTGCTTTTTACTTAAGGTCAGTCTTGAGAATTTGTGTGGCTATCCTTTGAACATTTACCTTTTATTCCTCAGGATTTAACATTAACAGGGTTTGGAAAATGAAAGTAAAATATTCCATGTTTTGAAAAGTAATCATATAAAGTTTTGATTTATTTTTGGGTTGTCTGAAAGGGCTGGTGAACCACAGTATACCCTTAGCTTAAACTCTCTGTAATGTAATGTCTTCATATGTATTTTTCCCAGAAATCTGCCTGAACCCTCGCAACCCAGCTTCAGTCATCACTGTGGTCTCACCAAAGAGTGTACTGCCTCAGTGGGGATTGCCTGAGGTTTCCTACCAGTTCACCACAAGGTAATGAATTGGCATTTATCAGTCAACAGTTTAACATTTGTCTTGTATCTTTATCTAGTACTTTAGGTGTGCATGCTACAATATGCTATTTTGTACTGTTTTGGTTTATGCAAATACAAGAGACATACTACTTAATATTATTATTTTATACAGCATTTCCTTGCTGAGTCATGCTTTATAATGATTTCAGTTTTGTTTAAAAACTGCTTCATGTTATTTATTTATTTTACAGGTCAGAGTTGGAAAAACTATCCAACAATTCTGCATGTGATGTGATTGGTTTGGTAACTTTTGTTGGTCGTGTGGAAAGAGTCAAGAGTAAAGGGAACAAGGGTGAGAATTGTTCATATTTTATCTAAAAACTGGAAATGATTTTTAAAAACTAAAGTAAAGCTGCTGAATTTCCTTTTAAATATAAATCCAGTTATTGATGATTGGCCATGTTCACCTTTTAGGTCCAGAAAAATACTGGACGTATCGCTGGATCCACGCAGTGGATGGAACATCTAACCACCCTTTTATCCTGGAGGTTTTTTCCTCATCTCAACCAGAAATCTTCAGTCGTATATGCCCAAGTAAGTCAACTATCAGCTCTTATCTGATAGCTCTGCTGCCACACTTGGAAGCATTTTTACTTAGTTAAATATATCATCATCTTTTCGACAGTGACCTACCTGGTGTGCACTCAGATGAGAGTTTGTCAAGTGGAAGGCTCGTTGCCGTACCTCACAAGCAGCTTCGAGACAGAGACGTTCATCACAGGTTAGCACAGCTGCAACAATGAGTACCTGATAATCTACATAAATATGTGGTGACAGTATCGGTCACTGCAGTTGGAACTGAACTGTATATTATCTGTCTCTACAACAGGCTACCACAAAGGTCAGCCATATGTGAGTGACCCCAAAGTGAGGAGTTTCATCCAGTGGACCAAAACTTTGAAGGACAATGTTGTCCTTCAGAAGACCGCTGTTGGTGGTCATTATTGCTACCCTCGTCCCCCACAGAAATGTACCCAGTCAATGGCAGATGCCTCAGGTGAGGGAAAAACACAGAATGGTTCACAGGCACTGTTTAGCCTCAGAAAAAAACCTAAATTTTTATAATTTCAGGGCATGAAATGTTGGACTCCACTTCAGTACTGAACCATAATGAGATTCACTCCGTTCTCTTATGGGTGGCAGGAATCAAATAAAATCTCGGTCAGCATTCTCCTGCAGATGCAGCATAGTGTACGTTCAAGATGAATCATTTGTACTGTACACCTGCTCTGTCTATCTTAATGCATAGTTGCAGGGAGTTCATCTTTATACTTTTTATTTGAATTTTCAAAAGCTATTCTTTCAAGCCACCCATAAGAAGACAATTCTTAGACAAGTACAGTATACACTGCATCTAAAATTCTGCATCCCACAGTAAAAGTGATTTGGTTTAATTGACCATGTGGACTTTTGTTATTTTAAAAGCTTTATGCTCCGTCTTCAGCTCAAGCTCCTCTGGTTGCTGTGGCTGACTTGAAGAGGGAGTTAGAGACCCTGCAATATAGGGAACATAAAAAACTTGCAATTCAAGGACAGATCACGGCAGTGCGGTACATGAAAATCCCAAGGACCACAGAGTCTCAAGGAACAGAAGAGAAAGAGGTAATAGACATTATGTTACAGCATCTTTTCAAGAGTAATGACCATTAAAACTATTAAATAAGTCAACTGGTTTCCTGCAGGATGTTTCTTCTGATGCGTGTGAACAAGCTGTACCAGTTACACATAATCATCCCTCTATAGCTGAGCAGACTTTGGCAGCCAGTTTAACATCTCCCTCTGCGGAGCAAATCTCAGTAAGCAGAAGAAAAAGAAGAATTCAAACAAGGTATGATCTGACTCCTGACTAACGGTATTGAATCATTAATTGTACTTTTGTGGCTAGTAGGAGCACATTTCATCGAGCAGAGTTTAAAGCCTATTCAATTCATTAAATGAAATGTAACATATCAACATGTTTTCCAGAGAAGCCACAGAGTCCTCATTGAATCGTAGTGGCATGCCATCAAAAAGGTACTGAAGATTCAGCTGGTAGTGTTTATCAGTAATCCACTTCAATCATTCTGAGCTTATTTGTCTCTGCTCCTACAGGAAAGCTGGACATAAAAATACACAGGAAGGACAAGAGCAGGAAGAAGAAGAGAGTAACTCTGAATCTGAGGAGGTTCAGGTTGTGGAATGTGACCTACAACTGCAAAATCAAGGTGCATTACTGGAGCTGCAGCTTTACTGCGGTGTACCTTATGTGTTGTGATACACCGTCACACTGATGTGTTTCTTTCCGGCAGACTCGGATGTATTATCTTGGGAAAGCAGCAGTTGGCTGAAGCAACGACAGGAAGTGTCTGAACATTTGTGTCAAGGTGGTTTGCACCAGGACAGCATCTCTCGCAGGTTCACCTCTGATGAAAAGAACGTCCTCCTGCAGTGGAGTAACCTTCAGCCAACACGGTGGACACCAGAGCAAACCGCTGACACCACTCCACCTGTGGTTTGTCCAGGATACTACCAAGTAACAATATTAGGTGAGGTTTTATTGTAAGAATTACTCTGATCTGTGACGTACAAGACATTCATTTCAGCATTTCAGCTTCTGTCATCCAACCTGTGCAAAGTTTTCAGAACATTCTCGTTTTTTTCCTACATAATATTCTGTTGGAATTATTCATAGGATAAAGGCCTCGGCCTTCTCTTTCATATGAATGGCTAGACCTAGCTAACAGACCTTTTTATGTTTTTATTATATTACCTTTATGTCATCAATGAGTTGCTTTGAGGTTGACAGCTGCTGTCAGCAGAAACCAGGTTACTCAGTCTGAGCCACATTTAGAAAACACCAAAATTCATATAGCTCCATATTATTAATCTGGTTCATTAAACGTTTATTCTCTGCCTTCTATTCCATTTTCAACAAGTTGTGCAGTTAAACATGGCATTGTCTACGAACAGCAGCTTTTAGAATCATAACACTTCTGTCTGTTTAACTTCTGAATGAACGCACTATAAGCCTGTGAGCTGCCACACAGTCAGGTAGGTCTGCCTTTAGAGCCTGCCTTCAGTTAGGGCTGAAAACCAACCTCTTAAAAAAATACCTAAATTACCCAAAACATCTAAAAAGCTACCCATGTTTTTATGTTGTAGACTGTTGGAAAAAAAAACAATCTTCTTTTGTTAATTTTTTTTTTGACAGGCATAAACAAGCAGATAGCTGTTGATGCTGCGTATTTTCCTGTTGTGAGCTCAGATGAGCCCAGGGCTGTAGGTCTTCCCCAGGATCCCCATGGCAACACGATGCTGTCCTGCCTTTCGTCAGGCTTCCTCTGCCCTCTCAGTGACTCTGCCAACCACAGTGAAGCAACACTTCCTGAGCCAGGTAGCCACCACAGCAGCCTTTTATCACTAATACATAGCATCATATTTAGGATCAGTGTGACAGGTGATGCTACATTGTGAATCTTTTTGTCTTGCAGAGGCGGTCTTAGTGACTGCCAATGAGCTGGAGGATACACATGTTGTATGCATCTTGGACTTTTGTCATCTGGGTGGAGATAAGGTGGAAGTCCTCATCAACAAGGTGTACAGAGTGACAGAGGTTTGTCTCGACTAGGAGGTACAGAAGAGCGAGTGTTCAGTTTTGTGAGAATATCTTGTAATTATTGTCAGCATACATTAATCATGTAATTATACAGTTATTTTGGATAGAATGAGCAAAGGAAACCTAATCCACTTGTTTTAGACCAAACCTCAATTTGATACTTGTAAATTGTCTGATTTCCTGTTACACATGTAAAGTAAATATGACAAAATAATTTAAATAATGTTTTAATGTTTTGAAGAGAGGAACATGTTTTACGATCGATTAAAACACTGAAATACATAAAATTGCACATTTTATTACCACCAGAATGCAACAGTGTATTTTCTGTGACTGACAGATGTTGCTTAGGCTACAGATAAGGTGTCCGTTTATATGCTGCAAGTTTTAACTCATGAAATCATCACTGTAGATTAGTAATTTTGAGAAATTAATAGTATTTTGGATGGCTGCCATAAAATGAATCACTGTGAAAATCAAATCACAGGGAGGTGACAGCGGCTCATATGGGCTCCCTCTGCTGTGTCCTCATTAACACCAAGTAATGTTACATCCTACATCTGATCATAATCCCACTTAAAGTTAGCTGTTTAGCATCATGTGAGATGACTTTATCAGAGAAGTGTTAAAAACTTTTTGCACAATATTTTATTTAAGTACTGATGTCAAACCTTTTTCCTCCATGTCCATAAATGAATACTAACCTGGCCTTTTGCATTAAGAACACACAATTGAGAATTTTCTTTGTAAACAGTTTGCTCAGAATAACAATACATATGTTTAAAAATATTTATTTTCAAATATTTCACAATATCCAGGTTGATTTATAAATAATTCAATATAACATAATTAATGTCAAGATATTTTAGAATGTAAACTTAATTTGTTAATTTCTTTTAAAACAATATTAAGGATATTTTTAAAGCTTATTTTGATGGTAAATACAGAAAGAAAACAAGCCATACAAGTGACTGTGCAACACCAACTTGGACGCAAAAAAAAAACCTCACCTCCTCTAATAAGACACTTCATTATCTGTTATAAAATTACTTTAATTTTAAAATCAAGTAACATACATTTGTAATCTATTAGACATATAAAATAAACAGCTATATAGACTAAACTTTGTTTTTTTTTGTTGTTTTTTTTACATTCTATTATACAATATATTCAATGTTTGTTTCTGCACTGAAACTGCAGAAATGAATTAGGCTGTGAATCAGGTTTGTTTTGTTCATGTCCTGGCAAAACAGAAAGTATTGATCTGACTGTCCACTCTCACATTTAAGGTGCCAGTCATTATTTTACAAATCAGAAAAGCACAAGTTAAATGTGATTAAAATCACATGCCTTCAAAAACAATGACACTCAATGAAAAACCCCATGAAGAAGAAAAGCATTCTGAAAGATGAGGAGGGGGTTAAAAAAAAAAAAAGGGTGCAGCTACTGCTGTTGGTGAGAGCAAATACAAAGAAAAACCGTACCGACTGGGCAGATGGATTATTTACATTAACTTCTGTGAAGCAATACACACCTGAAACAAACATCTGGCGGAAAATGAGGTGATTTGTCCAAAGCAAAATAATTTAGGGCTTAACCCTAAATCTGGAACACAATGCATGAACTACCTCGACATGATTCACTCACAATAATGAGCAGAATTTCCCTCAACCACCTTTGCAAGGCAAATAAATTGTAGACAAACATGGACTGACAACTTCTTTGAATGATGTGTTTAGATGGAAAACAACCTTAAAGGGACAGTCCACCCCAAAATCAAAAATACTAATTTTTCCTCTTACCTGTAGTGCTATTTATCTTTCTATATTCTTTGGTGTGAGTTGCAGAGTTTTGGAGATATCGGCCGTAGAGACGTCTGCATTTTTTTTAATATAATGGGACAATTTGCCACTCTGGCTTGTGGTGCTCAAAGTGCCAAAAAACTACATTTGAAAAGATCAACAGGAATGTCTCTTTCCAGAAATCATGACCCGGTTACTCAAGATAATCCACACATTTGTTGTGAGCAGTTTCATGTGAAAGAAAATAGTTCCTACATGAAACTGCTCACAACAAGGTCAAGGTAGTTCCATTATATTTAAGAAAGGGAGACGTCTCTACGGTCGATATCTCCAAAACTCGGCAACTCACACCAAATTAATCTAGATGGATAAATAGCACTACAGGTAAGAGGAAAAATATGTATTTTGGATTTTGGCATTGAACTGTCCCTTAAGGGGAAATTTCACTGTGATCAACTGAACGGTTGATATTCGTCAAAATTATGAGTTTTCCAAAAATATCAGATTTCTTTCAGTAGCTGAAATAAAACTGAGTAATGAAGGAAAGTAAAAAAATATATAGTCATCTATGGCACCTCTGAGTTGCTGGCTGAGCTGAACTATACCAAATGTGGATGTACAGAAATACATAA
Source organism: Siniperca chuatsi (assembly GCF_020085105.1). Taxonomy (NCBI): domain Eukaryota; kingdom Metazoa; phylum Chordata; class Actinopteri; order Centrarchiformes; family Sinipercidae; genus Siniperca; species Siniperca chuatsi. The sequence goes on from NC_058055.1 coordinate 9,881,304, forward strand.
AAGGAGATTGAGACTTCCCTCAGCCATCTAAAAACAATATCTGATGATGATGTACAATTGCACTTTTTCTTAAAAGCTAAAAAACTGAAACCCATTAAACTGAAAAGAAAGGGAAATGACTTTTTGCATGTTCACTTCAGTTTTGGCTGAATCACCTTTAAAAGACTCAGCTGTTATTATCACTAGCAGTGAGCACACAGCTGGACAGCTGTTCCTGCGCCCTGATGTGAACTCTAAAAGTGTCTGAAATTCTGCTTGACAGGGACATAAGGATTCAGATTCAATCATCATGAGGGAGATGTTAAACTGACTGCCAAATCATCATGGTGAACATATGACCCTTTGCTCCAGAGTTTCTATGTTTTGTTATAATTTTTTGGGGGGAAAACCACCACTCTACACCACATTCCCCTGCAGACAAAGTCCTGTGTAATCATTGTGATCATAGTCTTCACTGGACATATCTTGTACCCTTAAAAAGATACTGCTGATATCAACGGCTGAAGGAATGTTAGGACATTTTCATTAAAAAAATACTTCCATATAATTTACATGGTACAATGGCTTATTATATACCTCTATATACATCGTACATCTGTTCTAAAACATTTAAAACAGTATAAATTAACATTCTTCTTTTCAAATTGACATTGCACATAGGAAAGTGTAAATCGGCACTGAACGTACATTTTGAAAGTGTTCTGACAGTTGAGTCTTGTCGTCCAAGATGAACAGCACCAGTCTTGAAAGGGGCTACGACGTAGCTAACTTGAATGTGTACAGCTGATGTGGCTTAGACCAAACTGTCATACTGAGCATGAAGAGCTGCTTTTTATAAAGTGTATGTAGCACAAGCTCCACGGTGAGAATGTCAGCAAACACAGAGTCACGAGAAACTGTGTTCTTCCTGCTGAGCTATCTGGGAGCAACTATGTAACGCAGGAACAAATTTAAAGATAGAAGATTTTTAAATTTAAATACTAAAGTTAGACTCTGGCACAGGCAGTTTCTGTACAGTATACTGTTACAAGTTGTCTGTCTGATTGTCATTAACAAAAGAGAGATGTAAGTATATGTTCTTTAGTGTGTTTTCTTCCTGGACATTGTTCAACTGCTAATCCAGATTCACCAATACACCTGAAACCTTTTTCTGTTACAACTGTCATCTCACCATTATCGCAGTGCTGCAATCTGACAACACTGTCTTTAAAGAACGCATCATTACAACTTGAGCCAATAAATATGTTACTTTCTTATATTCAATATGAATGTTTTAGATAGGAGTGCAGTTACAAGAGCTGATTAGCAGTTGCACTTATCGCAGCAAGATTTCCTTCACCAAACAAACATAAAACAGTGTCTCTCAAAAAATGAGGATTGTCATACAAAAAGTTAAAACCAGCGCAGTATGAAAAGAACAAGATTGTAACATCTTGAAATAGTGACAGGACTGACTGCAAAGAACTTGAGCAACTTCCAATCAATGTTTGATAAAATAATGTCAAATATAGTGTTAGGTAGTTTATCGCTGCAGCTGTATGATATTTTACACAATAACATATTGGAGGTTACTGTATTTTCGGGGAACATTAAACAATATCTGCTAACAATATTATTGTTTTTAAATGAGATCACATTCATAGTACTTGTAAATGAGCTCATTTGGTCATGATTACAGTGTAAATTTTGTGACTCCTCAGATGGTCAAATAAACAAAACAAATGAATGACCAGAGCAGAATAATAAAGAGGGTAATACTGATGAGAAATATCCAGGTAGCAGGCAGAATCTCTCCCAAATCATTTCTCACTGTTTTCAAGATATTCAAATCACCAAGCATACACTTGCACTGCAGAAGGTTGTTGTATTGTGGAAAACTACTATAAGCTACATACAGATCAGTGGTGGTGCACAGTTGTTGTGGGAACAGCTTGTATTAAACCATTAACCCAGGTGGGATAAGACATTAAGACCAGTGTTGACCTTTTAATGTCTAAATGAACAGATAAAATCAATTATAACTTTTGGGTATAAAACTAGTTTCTTAATCCCATTTTTTTTAAATGTCTATGTAATAAATAAACATGTAATGATTTCATTAGAGTTTCAGTAAATAGTTAAATGAATCTTATTAGATACTATCATTACAGAAAGTATTCAAAAAGAGTTTGGACTTACTGATGTAAAGGTTGCAAAAAGCATCCAGTACATCTTTGTAATATATCCATTACAAATCTAGATGTCTTTTGTTTAAATCTGATGTGGAAAATAATAAATTATGACCTATGAAAATATAACTTTGTATTCCAAATGGACCTGAGCTGGATTTTTAAAGCCGTAATCAGATAAAACCATCAAACCGCACCATGGACGTACCATGGCTAAAGGCACAATTTCCCCCCCCCGCGGTAGCTTGTTTATCACCTAAGTACTCATGCTGCAAAGCTCATCAGAACCTAAAATCAGGACTTCAGAGCTGTGTTGTCATTCTCAGTGAGACGTGGTGGGATGGTTGTAGCACCCCTACTTCATTCCCAGATTGAGGCTTTAAAAATCTAGATAGACCTTTCTAATAATTTGAGAATATCCCCCCCAGCTTCCCAGTGTAGCGTGTTACATCTAAATTCTTACCAAACCTGATTTTAGATATGATGGTCATCTCACCACTGCATGTTTTACAGTAGAGCTCCTCTCTAGTGACTTGCCATGAACGTGCCTGCAAGTAAATCATTGTTTGGGGACAAAATGGGAGCGACGTCTGAAGACTGCCAACTGAAATACCCATTGATGTAGAGTTCCCATGTACACAAATCCCTTTATGAGATGAACCATTTTCATTGGAGCTAAAAATCCTACCAAGGGTGATGATTTGATATCACTGGGGAGGGGAGTCGAGCTGTAGGTTTGAAAAATAATCTCACTATTAAGCCATTAGTGAGGAAAATAGAATATAAATTGATGGGTACATTTTTTGTTCTACTTTTGAGTAGGGAGCAGTACCAAAGTGTAAACAGACATGTGAACGCGTTGTCCTCTTGATTGATGCCTGAGTGCGATGTGGGCCGGTGATAAAGGCCCAGCACCTCAGACTCTCCTCAGATCCTGCAGGTGACGTCAGGTCAGTGCAGCCTCTGCTTGTGGTTTTCACTCCAGTGGTGTACACACCAGCTTCTTCGGGAATGGGCAGCTTCACATCGAAAGTAACGTCACTAGAAGCAATTTTCCACTCTCAAGCATTTCCGCCGCAGAACTTGACTTCAAGTTTGACTTCCAAATGCCACAACGTGCTGCCGCCTATATGGCGACAACACAGAGGGAGATCTCAGCGCTCTAACGTAGTTCACACCGCTACCGAGTCAGCATATTTCGGAAGTCTGAAACACTGCCAGTCTGGTTTTGGGAATGTTGGTATTGCCTCTGTTGCTGTTGCGCCTGTTGCTGTTGTGCTTGCGGCAGTTGCTGTGTTTGCGGCTGCTGCTGGATGTATCCCACAGTGCTTTGCTGTGGGACATTAGTGCTGTGTAAGAATGTTGGCGTAGACCCACCCTGTACAAGTCCTTGAGTCATCTGTGGACACAAAACAGAACATGAGTGGTTTTATCTGTGAAATCTGTTGCCAATCTAATCTTTGACTGAGATGCATAATAAATTGTGTATAAATGATGAGTGCTATCTCTTAATATTAAAATATTCAATAACAATCAGAGTGTAATACTTTGTATGTCTAGTGCATGAGACAGTCATTGTCTAGTATAAATGAAGCCTTTTCTGACTTGTCTGCTATTCCTGTCCAAGGAGGACAGGTATTGTATAAACAAATGTAAGGGTGTTTACCTTAGGGACTGTACAAACATTTTGGGGTGAGAAGGGGGCTGAACCTTGTTTGACTTTTTTTAAAAAGCAAGGCAGTCCCCAGGGTTATTGATATTTGCTTTGAACCCTCCCCTTGATTTAGAAAAAAAATGCAACATTCCCCCTGAATTTCTTCAACTCAACCCTGATTTCAAGCTTAAAATGTTAATGGAACAATAATTTTTACAGTGCCCAAATCACACATTAGTAGTGAAATCATTTTAGGCGCTACTAAATGACCAGTGAATGAGCGAACAGGGCACAGGCAACAGCTCTGTGACTGCTGAAGGGCCTCAGCACCATAATATTTTTGTTTCACATATTGGTCGGACTAGCTACTAGAAAGTAAAGCCCTGATACAGAGACATGATTGTTGTCCTCAGTATGTGGTATTAAACAATATTTTACAAAAGTTAAAGTGATCACTTCAGAGACAGCATATATGATCTCTCTAAAGTGACTCCACAGTGTCACTCTAAATAAACTGATGTAATATTTTCTTTGGTGTGTAGACGGATATAGGTAAGCTACTTACTAACACTGTTTATCTATGTTAAGTTTTGTAACGGCTGGTGACTTGTGTTCTAGACAAAGAGAAAATTATTCAGTATAACATGATTCAATGTCTGACCTAATTAATTTTTGATCACATCACGCCCTTGTTACAAAGCCAAGGTTTTAGAGTGATTGAAAATAACACAGCTCTCTTGGTTAACAGCCTGTGGAAATTGCACAGTAGCTTGTTGCTGTGGTAACTAGGGATTCAGATGCAGTGTAATGCCTAAAATGATCATAAATCAGTAAACATATAGCCTTGGGTAATTACACTGAGCAGCATTATGCAACAATCCATTACAAATGACTGTAGTTAAAGTCAAAAATATGTTTCTAGAAACCTGAGGACAACAATGAACACACACTGACTAATATGGTTGCATCACTACACAGCAGATGGGCGTCGTACCTGAAAGAACTGCTGGGGCTGCTGTAGCTGCAGGGAGTGCTGAGAAGCCTGAGGCTGAGTGTGGTAGGCTGACTGGGACTGGTTTGAGATGAAACTGTTGTGTGGGATCATTATGGGGGACGTGAAGACCGGGGAGGGCACGAGGACGGCGTTGCAGTTGACCTGTTGCATGGAGAATGAAGGAGCGATGATCTGCTGCTCCAAGGTATATCTGTGTGGAGGGCACAATGAAGAAGTCAGGCACAATATGAAATAACACCACACAAACAGATGTGTGTGTGTGTGCACAGTCTAATTAAACAGTTCTCACATGGTTTGGGAGATGCCCATGTTGCACTGGGAAGGCTGCGAGGTGACACTGCTAGTGGGAACCAGCGTCTGCATTGGCTGGTTGAGGAGCATGCTGCAGGAAATAAAATCTGTTACTGGAAGAACAGTGATGTCAAAGAGCGTGAGGTTTTCACCTTCACACTTTCTTCTAAAAAGTGGGTAGTACAACACATAAAAACACTTTTAATCAAGGAGCTAAAGAGTGTCTTTGATCTTAGCAGAATATCTTAATTTCTGAAATCATTTGGTACCAGACTCATATTTAAAATTAAAACAGTGTTATCTACTTAAGATTCAGCCTATCAGAGGTTAGAACTAATGTGCCCGTCATTTCATGCTAATGCTAAATTTATTTCCAGTTCATTACCAGTTGAAGGAAGATGTTTGCCCTGCTAACTCGTGTGCTCCTGTGTGGGATGGCAGAAAACTGCGTATGCTATTCATAAAACGGACTGACTTATTTTACAGTGTTTGCCGTACCACCATTATCACCTGTGGTTTTAAAGAGCTGAAAGTCACATTTCTTAATGTCAAACATACTGCGTGTTTTTCAGGGCTCTCACCGTAGTTGTCCATCTTGGCTGAACTCGCTATCTGTGTGTCTTTGGTTTGCATCCTGCAGAGACCTCGTGTTGGTCTGAGAGAACATCATGGGGTTGCTGTAGAAGGGCATCGTCAGACTCGTGTTCGTCTGCACGGGCACACTCACTGACTGTGCCTGCCCGCTCCGTGCAATCCTCTGCTGGACCTGCAATGAAAAGAAGGAAATACACACAGCATATAAAAACTATAGAACCCACCAGTCTAATTAAATAAATATTTAATATGCTGATAATTCCTTCCTACATGAAAATAATGAGGCAGAAGCAGGTTTCAGGATTTTGTTTGCTTGTTTGCAAGCAGCATAAGAAACTAATTACCAAGCTACCACCTGTGGTTGTGATGTTCATATCTTCCAGTAATAGACTGATATTACAGCTGAATCCATAACCTGCCTCCTGTTGTGTTGTGAGCACTGAAGTAGGCTACGAGTTGTTAGTTGCTAATGACTGAAGGTAATTTGAGTCAATATTATCCTCTTATCATTAGGGGATTTCTGACAGTTTTGTTGTCTAAGATTTTTTACTTGTACGGCTCTGTACCTGTGATGAGGGTGAGCTGTTCTCTCTCAGGAGTGAGTGAGGGGATGAACTGTGGGCCCCGCAGGACCCTGGTTTAGGGTGGCCTGAGAGCTGCCTGATCACCCCTGACTGGCTCTGTTGGGCCGGCCTGCCTGAGCCCTGCTGCTGCTGCTGCTGCTGCTGCTGCTGCTGCTGGGGCTTCTGCTGGGCCTGGCCAAAGTCATTGTGGGCAGGCTGCTGTAACAACATCTACCACACACATTAAGAGAAAATATTAATTTATCCTTCATTTACTAAAAAAACAACAAAAACAGTTTGCTTCCACAGTGATAGTTCTTTACAATTCCTGTTTATTATAAAAAAAAGACAAAATATATCCAATAATATGGTTCACATGCTATTTCTGCATATCCTGTAGAAAGATTTGAATTATTCTGTTCAGTGTTTATTTGTTTTCAAAATCACAGTAGTATGTCTGTAACGCCTTAGATTTATTCATATTTAGGTGAGGTTAAACTGGCAAACAAAAAGGGAGGGTCAGTAGAATACTTGTGGCTGAACTGGTTAGTGCCTGCCTCTTGGTGGGGCCATTCCACCATTACCATGAGGGATTAGGTAGAGTAAGCTTGCAATATGATGTTGACTTTCCTTAACAGCTGATATGCCTAATCATTTTTTTTATGTCTAGATTAAAGTCTGTGGCTACCTATTTCTTTAATGAAATTCAGTGTTTTCCCAAAGCAGAAAACACCATTTCCTGTCTTTTGTCTTCAAATGAAAAGATCCAAGTGTAATGAATAATACGGTTAATGTCATATTTAGAGAGTAGAGTAGTTTATTTCTTTTATCTCTGTGGGAGTGTTACCTGGAGATTAGCGAGGTGAAGCTTCTCCTTAATGTCGTGCAGCTCCTGTTGCTGCGTCTTAATGTCAGCTTGCAGAATGCGCGTCCTCTCCTCCAGCTGCTCTTTCAGCTGGTTCATTACACAGAGCTGAGGCTGCTGCAGCTGATACATGGACGACTGCTGCTGCTGCTGTGTTTGCTGTTGCTGAAAAGACATGATATAAAAAAAGAGTGGGAACAGAGATGATAAAAGCCTGACTGTTTTCTTTTGTACGTTATTATGTTTTTTTTTTTTTCCTGGGTTTTCTTTTTCAGAAACTACTGTAAATGAGAGGTAATCAGTTGAGTCATATAATGGTTTATTCTTGGTTTATACTTTTTCTGTGAAGTAGGTCAAAACAGGCCAATTACATTACATTACAACAAAAAACACATTTCAGATATAATCTTGATGCTTATTTCTTTTTTCAGCTGTCTTTCTTGGTTTTATAACACAATCTTATAACTAGGCCCGGGCGCACTGTAGGCAAAAGCAACAGATGGAATAAACACACACAGCAGCAACAGTCATAACAATAAGATACTGTACACAAACAGAAGAGAAGAAGGCAACAGGCAGGAGAAGAAGTCTAAACACTAACCATTGCGGAGTGCTTGCTGCAGGTAGGAGAAAGGGGGAGGCTCACTTGGGGAATGAGGTCAAATGAATTTTGTCTTTGTGCCAAATTCTACAGGGGAAAATGACAAAGTTTTACAATTTAGCACAACCTGTGATATTGTGTCAACTTTGTGCAGTTGTTTCCCACTGATCATTTTATCTCCAAGGACAGACAGACACACATAAAAACATTGTATAAACTGACCTTTGAACTACTAGGTTGGAGTCTGGCAGATGTCTTCTCTGTCCCAATGGAAGCAGACTGCCATGATGGTGTGCAGGCCTCTGTGTAGGAGTTAGCTGCTGCAAAAGAGACAACAGGTCACCTTGAAACACACTCCGGTAATAGTAGGCTGAGGATATGTTCATTAATAACGGTTTTTCTTTGTCAAATGACAGCTGATAACTACAACAAAGGCAAGATATATATGAGTAGGATACAGTTTCTTATAAATCCATTAATATGTCAGTCATGGTGGTCAGTGCAAGAAGAGCTTCTATCAAAAGTGATAGTTTTCTTTTAAAGATTTTTTTGGCTGCAAAAAAAAAATCTCAAAATGCTTGCTTCAGTCTTTTGATAGACAACATGCCCCCAACAGAATTTGACAGTTTCACTTTGATTTCCCCACTAAAATCTCTGTAAGTGATTCAGAGTAGAGAAGAAAAAAGTTGATATGTTCATCTAGGTTGCTTCCAGTTATTCCTGCGCTCACAGCAATGAATCTTTACAAGGAGCAACTGCTTTCTTTGCCCCATGTTTTGCCTCTCAGGCTACAAAGAGGCTACTGCCCTATCCTCTGATTGTAGATGTTTGTACCTGCTGCCTGAGAAGAGGACTGCAGGCAGGACTAAGGGCTGGAAAAAAAATACTCGAACTCTGCACTGTTTTCGAGTAGAAAAATCTATATTTTTGTTTATAGTCAATATTCTCTTTCATCCAAAGATAACAGTAAAGGACAATACTGTCCTTGTGTTCTTAGTCAAAAAGTATGAGGTCTCCATTAACAAAATAATCGAATGTGATTTTAATTGGCATAATAATACCGCAGTGAACATAGCATTTCTACATTTTTTACATATTAGACTACCATTATCTTGGAGAGCCTGATGATCTGTTTCATAATAATGTTTATTGGCTAAATTGATATGAATATAAATGCACAAAATGGCATTCAGATATTTTCAGTTGTCTATGCTCTATGAAAATCATGACTTATATTGTTCCACTGCAGAAAGAAAAATGTGAAAAATATAACAGGACATAAAAGCGATATATATTGTAGAATTCTACTAATTGTACTGTATAATGCTTATTAATATTTAATTCTATTTTTCTGTTATATCTTTTTCCTTTCATAGGCAAATGCGCCTAAATTCTTCCTAAAGTATTAAAATCGATGCGGCAGAACCAGAAATATTGTCTTTTTTATTCCACCCATTCTTCTTCCTTGGCAAAACCTGATGCCTACATTACCCACAATGCAACTCGACCACCGACACTTCAGTCAGGGATTTAGGATTGTTATGCTAATAGCGGCTAATGTAGCCGCAAGCTGGTAGCCTCAAGCAGAGATAAGGAGCGGGCTACAGAGGTCTGGTATGCTCACTTTGTCCACACCCCCAGATTTTTTTCATTTTCAAACTTTTCAAACATTTTCAAACGTAAATCCCAACCGACGCTAACTCAAGTGACATCACTTGAGGCAATCTATCAGACTTCACACAGCTCCCTCTGGAGCCCCAAAAGGCTTTATACAATTTTTTGTCACACATGCAGCAGTCCTCTTCAAGACCTGTAAACAGACTTTGTGTGTGTAAAATCAGCAGACTTCCCCTTTAAATTTAGACTTAAACTTTAACTAAAATGTACTAATGTACAGTCTTTCCTCTTTAAAAGGGGGATTGTCATGCATACATGCATTTCTTCCTAAACAGAGTAACTATAGCTTTTCTGAGGTAAAGGCAGAACAACTTGTGAAATGCATTTCTTTTCTGGTTGTATAACAATACTGCTGACTCACTAGCTGTTGATTGCCACCTCATTCTGCCTCTGACTTAAACCCACAAACTGTGATGCATTCAGTGGATGTTTTTTCATCGTAGCCAAAGCAAAATGAAGAAGCAAAGAAAAACCATCTACTGGCTATTTTGACAGATGCAGTTTTATGAATATGTCTGAAAATAATGACCGTAGATAATATGTGGGCTAAGGGAAGACAGCAGCAGCAGCTATGTTTATGAACAGCAGCTGTAATGAATCTGCCACTGTGTATTGTCCATAAAAATGCAGATGGAGGTGAAGTGTTTTAGTACATCAGACGGTGGGTGGAAGAGCAGCTGAAGTCAAGAGAGACTCGGGGCTCAAACAAACTGCTAAAGTAAGCCTTGGACACATTTCATCATAGATGCATCGTTACCCACATGTATTAAGGTAGGTGTTTTATTGACTTCTGGTCTGCTTAGTTACAGAGGTTTTACCTCTGATCACAGTCTTCTCAGATCAACTGTAGGATTTGTCAGTTTTTATTCTATTCGAACGATTTTATTGTGAATTTAAAAAAGGATGATCTACCATCTCCATTATTTTCACCCAATGAAGGCCTGAGCATTATCACTGTTGATGCAGTGAATATTGGCAGGAGTCACATTATTTGCCGCCTTGGAAAGTGTCACCATCTATAACTTATCAACAACAGAGGAAAAATCACATTTTCCCCCCGCTACATTTAAATAACACAACATCTCAACATCAGCCATACAGGTGCAGGATTTCTGTACATATTGACCTGCTGTTGAGTGAGTTAGCACTTTAGGGAGCAGAGGATGACTCACATGCAGAGTCTGACAGTGCTGTGTGGGAGGACTTCCGGGAGCTGTGGGAGGATACCGAACGTGCGCCGCTGTTTCTGTCCCGTGGAGGGTCCAGTGTGGAGCAGATGTCCAAGTACAGCTCCTGAGCCTGAAACACAAGAGTAATGTTCAACACCGAGGGTCAGATTGAAGCTGACATAAAGACTGACCTTGTAAACGTCACATACTGTATGTGGAAGGGCACATGACTCTGACCTTCACTGACGAGGGGGCTAACTCAGGTGGAGACAGCTCTTCAAAGCCAAACGCTCTCCTTCTTTTAGCTCGCACTTCAGCATAACTGAAAAACAGCACATAGAGTATGTGTACAAGAGTATGTGTGACAAATGTATATCTAACTTTATCTAAAGAAATTGTTATTTTTGCCCAGACAGCTTATGCCCTACAATTCCCTAATCCCTGGACACTGACAAAGTGCACACATCCCTTCCCAAGGTACAACAGTCAGGCTTACCTGACAACAGTGTGAGTGCAGACAATGAACTCAGGTTTGGAATTCCACTGGTGGTAAGTGATGTAGTAGTGAGTCTGCAACCAAATCCACTGCTGACCTTTGGTCAGGAAGCGATAGTAGCAGGATTTACCCTTTCCAAACTGCATTACTGAGGAGAGAAAAAAGAAAGCGAACTTCAGTGCTGTGTTCAGGTGTCACAGGTCAAGGCTTTTTCTGTGCACTGGTACAGTGGAAGAAAGCATGTAACTAATATATTTAAGCTATTTTACAGAGATGGATTCCTGGATCTGGTGGTGATGAAGGCGGTTGATAAGAGAGAAGCAACAGACAGAGATGAGTTACTTACGCTGTTTATGACACTGAGCTATAAGCTCCAAGTCATCCACATGATAGTAATCATAGCCAGAAGTTCCAAGAACCTCAAAGGGTAAATAGCCTATGATTGGTGAAGCTCTGAAACAAAAAAGAAGATGATAAACATGTAAGAAAGACAAATTCTTGCTTAAAAAATCTACACTGATTGATAGGAGAAGGAATCACAAAAATCTTTTACCTGTGGTCTAAAAACAGGAACTTCCATTCAAGGCTGTGTCTGGATGTGAATTCATCACAAGGATCTTCCACATTACACAAATCCTGGACAAACATAAAGTCACAGAGTGAGTAAACCACTATTGGGATTTTACAGCGAAGCAAGGAATTACCAGCCTTATAATATTCTCTTTTTGCCTCAGTAGTTGGGAGATTTGACACACATCCACTAAATTCAGCTACTCTAACGTGAAGCGGGATGAAGCTGCCTCATTTCCTGTTTTCAAATCATCAGCCTAGTTCATACATAACAGCCAAATGGAGAAATTAAATTCTTATTGCAAGGTTGCTACTCAAAATGTACAGTATGTTAAGTTTTGCTGCTCTAGCATCAAACATTTATTGCCTGGCAATTTTGTTTACACGTTAGCATCTTTGTAATCATTTTGTCTGCGTCACAACCAAACAGTTTGCATGTTCTGTATATATCGCCTGAGAGCTGTAACCTTGAACATTCACAAGTATATTGTGAACAAAATCTTGTGACAACTGAAGCTAATCTGTGGGGAAAATTGTGAAAAATATGTTAAGTGTAGAGTTAAAAAGCTGCAGATTAAAACCAGTATTTGCAATGGATTTGTCTTGTGTCTGAGGATCTGAAGGAAAAAATATTCCATGCCATATGGTCCAGACTTTACTGGTACAGTCATTCCATCTGGCAAATCAGTGTAATCAGTGTCTTTTACATTTTGGAATAAGTAGTGGAGGAGAGTTGTAGCCTGTCCAATGGATCTGGTTCTTCTGGCACTTTTGCTCTCTAAACTCCAGCACATTTTAAGGCAGAAAAAAAGTCATGGGTAATAAATCAGAATAAAAATGTTGCCTTAGAAAAAAAAGTATAAACACTTCATTTTTTGGACTTCCCTTAGCTTCTTTGTAGAAAAAGGTCCACCTTAACATGACTATCCTGACCGCTTTTGCCACACATGAGAAACAGATGTTTAATGACACTTTAATGTCCACACTCCTTTTATGTTTGGAAAGGGTAGAGGTAAGTATAAAACTGTTACTGTGATTTGAGTTGATCGCAACATTACAAGCGCTCAGAAAGGTTACAGGGGAATATCCGTGTCCGTTAACTGCAACAACTTGCCAAGTGTCCAGGTTTCAGCTGGAAGGTACACAGTGTGCCAGAAGAAGAGATCTCCAGAGGGAGTTAGTATGGACCAGTATGTGTGATCCCTCAGACAAAATCCCCCTTGTGCCATGGGCCGTAAATCATTGCTGTCATGGTGATCCTGATTATTATTGTTTTCAGTACCACCTGTTTTATTCCTGTGAGAGTAATGACGCCACACACATGCAACACAAACTGAGAAACAAAGGCACAAGTTTTAAGATCCAAGCTGGTCTCACCTTTAGAAACTGTGGAGTGACTAATCGTACAGTAGCAATGAGGCAGACCTGCTCCTCCAGCGATGACTGCAGGCTTCTTGGTAACGTCAATTCAAGCCCGTTACAAGAAGATGATGTAGGCACTGCGAGACAGAACAAGTATATGGAGGCATACGGTTGGTTGTGATATCTTAATTTTATCCCATGAAAAAGAACTACTTTCTTTCTTTTCTTTTCTTTTTTCCCCATTCAGTTTGTTAAATTAATGCTAAATTAAGAAAATTCATGGACCTTAACCACACTGTTTACTAAATGCATGAAAGTTACACATTTTACTGAATTTTAAAATAGAGAAAATAAAAATCCTTACCATTGTTATGAAACTTGAAATCTCCGACAAACTTGACATACTCGTATACAGGCGGCTCCTTTGGGTCAATGTTACTTCTGGCTAGATGACAGCAAAATTCAATATGTGCCTCACCTGAAAAACAGCAGATTTTATGTTCACGGCTAACAGCCTATTCATAATACAGTATACGTGCATCTTTATTACAAATTGTCTCAATTCTTCATGAGGTGTTTCTTGGTCATGTTGGTGTTTTTTGTACGACACAAACAACACAGTAGTTACAGATCTGCTGCAGAAAAGTGTATTCATCATACTTCAATAGATCTGACAATAGATAATGTTCGCTATCAAGTGAGGGTTACGGCATAATGCTAATATTTGAATACAATCATTAGTACATTTCTTACATCTGTTGATGAGTCAGAGAAGCGCATTTAAGGTTTGACAGTATAACAAATGCACTTTAAGCTTCAGTCGCTCTCCAATGTGAACTCTCTGAAGGACAAACTTACTAATGGAACACTTTGACCTTGACAAGACTTTTGAATTTCCTGCAGATTTATTATGGAAGTGTGCATAATGTTGCTAGCCGTTACAGGCATTATTATATATGATTATTCCACAGAAGCTCAAAAATCAAAAAGTATTTGCATGGTCAGGCCAAGGTAGTTTGGGCACCACTCGAAGAGGCCTTTTATGTGAATTCAGCCAATGGATGAAAAAAGCCGACGAATTTGAAAATCCACATCTTGTGTGCCATGATTCAGCATAATTTGCTGAGTCATTTTGCTTAAAAGCCAGACAATCCTTTTTATGCAAGAAAGACAAAAGATGGATGTCTCTTTTGAAATGTGCCCAAGAGATGATGATCTCTCCAGACATAGCACTGTGACAGTTTGCTATTTAGGCTTCTAAGGACAGACCGAGACACTAGTGACTCCCTTCCTCAGAAAAGCCCAATAGTAACACAGGATTAAGGTCAGCGTCTCGAGCCCCAGATACTACATTGCTTTGGATTACTGTACTAACATAACTGTGATTTAAAGTCTTAACTATGATACTAAGCTAGCTCCTATTATTAGCTAAAAGGCTAATCATAGATACACACTAATCAGCAATCCAATAAACTTTAGACCCCAATTCAGCAACTTGCTCTATCTATAAAGAGATTCAAGTGATCTTTGGGGATGTTCTGAAACAGAAAATAGAAATGTTTGGAAAAGAACTCACCACGCCTGATATCAAGAGTCAAGTGTTGTTTGTGTATTTCAGACAAAGACCAGCTCCAAGTGAAAATTTGCAACACTGACTATCATGTACACAGTATTCCTCTTGATATGGGAGACAACCACACACAATGTGGTGTTAGAAACAGACAGGGGCCAGACGTGTGCAAAGAGGCCGCCCAGTAGGATACTCACTGTCCATGAAGTCAGCAGCAATGGGGTCAGTCATCAGCATGTGGGATGATAGCAGCTTATACACCTCCCCGTGTTCCCGCTCCGGGAGGAAATTCAAGATATTTTGGTCCACCATATCTGACTGGTGCAAAAGGATAGATGTATGATGGTCAGTCTTTTGGTGAATATGTCATATGCAACAATGTGGCTGTAGAAATGGCATTACAGGTGACATAATCGTTACACACTGGAGGATATCTCTATTTCTGAACTTTAAGCGCTTTAAAGTAGTTTCAGATACACTCAGAGCCTATGGGAGTTTTGAAGCATCACATACAGTAGTTAAATATTGGCCAATAAATATCGGTAAATTGGTCTGTTTCTAATCAAGAGGCATTTATACTCAGGTGGCAACAAGCTGTGGACAGACAAATCTGTTTGGATGAGAACGACCCTGAAGCTGAAGTTAGCAAAAAGAATACAAAGGACAACAACAAAACAATGCAGTGTTAGCAAAAGAATACAAGTCAATTATTTAAGCTTTCTCACTTACCGGTAAATGGCCAATCAGTGAAGACACACTGTCAGATACGTATATGATGTTGCCATCTGTCGTTAATGCTACCAGGAAACCATCTAGGGCCTGTAAGAAGAGAGAGAAAGTGGGCATTTTGACAAGGAGGTTATAAAGTCTTACTCTCAGATTATATTGACAAGTGTATTTTTTTTGTGCCCTATTTCCCTCACAGTGCCTCCTCTGTTCCTACCACAGTCAGGGAGTTCTTACGTTTCCAAAAATACTTTTAGATAACCAAGTGGAAAAGGTATGAACCTGAACAACAGTGAAAATATAATTCAGCTGAAAATTTCATTCTCATCATGCCATCTTGCCCGGCTCTCCACTGACATTTTAGGGAGAATGTTTCCTTTTTTATTATCAATATCAGTCAATGTCAGCGTTTAATCGACTCGGGCTGTTCTACAAACACACCCTCCTGAGCTTTACCTCCAGCATTAGCTGAGTGAACTCCTCATTACTGAGGAACGAAGGCTTCCAGTCCTGTCTCACATCACAAGTTTCATTCTGTGCAGTCATGTCTGAAAAAGACAAGCGCAAGGATTAAGTCTATTACATGATAGACACAAAAAAAGTCTGCCTGAGAAGAAGTGTGTTAGTTAATAACTGAAATAAAGGGGAAAATGTATAAAGGTGAGTCTAAAAGTAAAAACAATTCTAATACACCCCATCAAAATTTTTCAAACAAAGAATATATACTGTATATAGACTACATTTTCCTACCTTTCTGTTTTTGCAAGAAGTCAATAGTTCTCTGCAATATGGTGGACTTGTCCATCTTGCGCGGATGACCTTGACCCTGCAGCATGGTGCAGAGCTCCTTGATGAGCACATTGAATTGGTCTCTCCTTTTCTTTTCCGATTTGTTACGAGATGCCCTTCAGCAATGAGAACAATTCTAAATGAGTGGAATTACAGGTGGAAGCTTGGCCAATCAAGCAGCTGTACTTTATCCTGTTCAGACTGTACATCGCTTTTCCAAACAAAAGCTAGCCAAGACTGTAAGGACACACTCGGTAGCAGACAGATAGAAGAATAAAAACTGTTCCCAAAAGATGATGGAATGGGAGAGAGAAAGAAACGAGAGAGCTGTAGCAGCAGCACAGTCCTGAAAACTAGCCTGAGTTTGTTCTTATATGTGGGTAAAATAACTATGTTATAAAGACAGAGCAAAGAATTAAACACAATTTGGTTCTTTAAACAGACAATTACAGATTAGGTCATGAACTCCATACAAATACAAAATTCAAATTCAGGCTCAATCACAAATATAATATAATAATAATATAATATGAGCCAGGTGATTAAATACACAATACAGCAGTCCAATTTAGTCCAATTTACACTGTACAGCTTGTTTATTTTCATCTTGTTTCCTCACTAAGTGAGGAAAGAGTGTGTTGTGAAAGGTGTCGCTCGAACTGATGAACCCACAGAGAAATATCCACCAACTCTGCTGTACAGCAGAGCAATTTAGCCTCTTTTAGCTCACTGTTTCGGATTTACGACCTACGCATTTACTGTATGATTAAGTGGCAGCTGTTTTCAGCAAACAAGCTCTGATGAACCCACTGTACGCTACCTGCTACACACCAAACAGCAGACAGACAAAGTTAGCAACTAGCTGAACAAGAGAGTCAAGCTCAGTGAATATTGGATTTACATTCAACAGGTGGCCAAAAACTGAACTCGACTCTAAATTAATGCTAATGTTGCTCCATGTCTGTTAGATGTGTAGGTAAGACGTTAACTCAGGGCTGTGTGTCTGTCAGCTTGTTTTGGATTTCCTCTGCCCCTTGTGGCCAGAAGTGATTAATGCAGCTTTAATAAGAGTTAAGAATTAAGTTTGTGATTTGAGATGGCTCTTTTAACATCGACTAAACTGGAATTATAGAAATATATTTTAGAATGTTCCCATCTACCATTTTAGTGGATTCAAGGTTTGTGTAATTAAAAATGTATTTCTACAAATTACACATTTCATCAAAGGGGTCAGAGCAGGCAGGGAGGAACTGGGACAAAGAGATTAGTCCCCAACATTAAGGTCAGCAATCATAAAAAGATGACATTTAGATTTTTTTCCATATACAGTATATTAAAAAAAAATGAAAAAATCATACAAAAGACAACAAGTATTACACCTGGAGCTGTTCCATTGAAAAAGATGGACCGAAGATGTATGTTTTTCATCCCCAGCAGAGAGAGAAACTACACATTCATTTAGTAATGTTGTAACTAACTGAGTTAAAACTTCCATTCCCTATACACGTACATATAATGTACTGTATCTACAGTCAGATACAAGTCCAAACTGACAGACATACAAACATAAACATATACACAAGAGTGAGTACCTTTTTGCCCTGTCTTTCTCATCTTCATCCATTAAATCGTCCACGCAGCTGTTGGTGCTAGAAAACAGAGGGGTACATGGTAAATGTAGTTTCTTTGATAATGTAACAGATAATAGCATAGCATATCTAAATGTTGGCATGACACATTGTTGACCCCTTTACAATAGGCCTTTCTCACAGCAGACATTTTGACTTGTCATAGTAGGAAAAGCACAGTCGTTAGTAATAACATTAACAATGTCTCCATTCTATGTAAGCCAGCATGCACCATACCAGCACCCTGAAACTGAAGCAGCTAAATGGAATTCAGCCACCATCAATGTTGTCATTTACACCTGTGCCTTTCCTGCTGTGACATGTCAAAATGTCTTCTGTGAATAAGGCCTATGAGCACTAACTTGCATCTTGGGCTTCAGTTTGAATAACCCGGTAACCCAGTTGAAGTGCCTTGTTTTTCTCCCATATTTAACAGGTCACTGTGGCATCATGTAAACGTCCTACTCCATATATGTATTTTTGGTTTATGCTGTCTGCACAAACTGACGCTCACACAGTTTGATAATAACAAGAAATATAGCAGCAAGTTTAACATGTGGAATCACATTTTATGTCACTTGTATTAGAAGACACTTTCTACTCTGTCAAAGAGCAGAGGGAGGGCTTAGCCAGCAGCCAACGTTATCGTTGTTACACGTTATTGCTAGTAGAAAATCACTATCTGAGGCCAGAACAGCATGTGTGGACTTTTATATACTGTAACGGGTTCATTAATGGCAATAGAGATAATCAGTCATAAGGCAGTGAGGTATATGTAAACAGCCTCACCTAAATAAGACTTTAACCTGATTATGGTTACTCTGTGCATGTTACTCCACCCACAGATAAGCAATTTCAAAACTTTTGAAATATAATTTTACATTTACAGTAAAATGAGTGCAATAAGATGCCTGTTTTTTTATTTATAAATTGCAATAAGGCAATACTTACAAGGTAGTATTGGCTAGAGATGTACAGTTACTATGTTACAGAGGTTTCTTCAATTTTGGGGAGTTTTTCCTTATCCGAATCAAGTGTCTAAGGATAGACAGTGTAGTGTGCTGTACAGACTGTAAAGCCCCTTGAGGCAAATTTGTGATTTTGGGTTATATAAATAAAATTATATATAAAATATTTAAAAAATAATATGTATCAGTAAACAGGTATGATCGTATGATAATATGACAATATGGTACTACCACAAGCTTTTGCGTGTCCACAGTGATTTGGACTATCGTGTGGCCAGAGCATAAAACAGGCAGGTAATGCTAAGCTCCTACATGAAATGTACTGTATAAAGCCTTTATAAATGGAAGTGGAGATTAAGTGGTATGATATACAGTGCATTATTATTACAGGTAAAACCAAGAGCAAGCAGAGGATAAGTTTAATAAGTTGAAATTCCTAATTCTGTGTGAGTGTAACTCTTTTATGTTTTATGTTAGATCAATATCAATAAAGCCGCACAGTGATTTATTAAAATGCTTCATTACCCTTTGCATGTGTAAGTGCTTTGACCACATCTGTGAGAAATGTTCTCTGCTTTGCAGATGGGACTGCGAAATGTATATGTATAGCTTAAAAATTGTAGCACACTCCAGCTCAAACTGGGGGTTATGCAATGTGCATGAGACAGATGTCTTCAACTATTCAGAGCCTAAATTTACTAAATGAACTCTTAGAATGTGCTTTTACACTTGTGCTCATTTCATATTTTCCCTTGTGCCTTGTAGTATTATATATTGAAAATATATAATACTACATTTCTAACAAAAAAGTTTGCTGAATGCCAAATTCTTCTTAGAAATCACTTTCACCCATACACTTGTCTCCTATCATCTTATTCTTTAATCCATAGTCAACCCACATTCTCATCCATTTCTCTTGAACAGTAACTTTGCCATGATTTGACTGAAAAACTTCTTTTCAGACTTTTTTTTTCACATAAATAACAATAGATCTGTGCAACACATTGAACTATTGTTCAGCAGCTATGAAAAGAATAGTGGTGTGAACAATTTTTAGACAGCGATCTGATGGTGCTCAACTGATGACAAAAATGTGCCAACCATTGAAATTTAAATTAAATAGTGGTATAGGAAGGGAGGAAGAGGAATAACTGAGGTATTTTAAGGAGAAAATTACAAAAACTGTATTACTTTCAGTGTTTTATAAGTTTATGTTATCAGCTAGCCAAAAGAAGCCAGTGGCACTATTCAGGATGATAGATGTCCAATTAAATTTAAGAGGGAAGAGATGTGCTTAACAAATGAACACATTTGTCTTCTTTTAAACACTTATGCCTTAAAAATAGCAAATTGAATTGTTTAAATAAAGCTTTGATCAAGAAAATACATGCATTATGTATTTTAGACACTTTTCCATTAATGCTTATAATCTTTAGTGGAAACTGTTTAATATTTGTATCCCAAAAAGCCAAATTATTCCATGTTGAATACTTCACTACCTTTGTCATGTCATTACTGGACTCGTCCAGGATATGAGATGTCTGTTAAAGCATGGTAAAGAAGGTCTCCAATGCATGTTTGACTACATTTACATGCAGGCAACATATCCCAGCTCAGGTTTCTTTCACCCTTTGTATGTACTAATACAACATCTTTATTATGAATAATTTAAATGTTGACGAACTACTTGCACATTATCAAATGTGTAGCTATAAAGTACTGTATATGGAGCAGAAATACAATAAAGATCACAAAGCAAAGCAAACTTGTTTTAATACTCACTCCCATTCCCTGAGGGTGGATGGACAGGGGCCACTGAAGTCAGAAAGGTTGTCCATACTCACTCCCTTTCCCAACCAGGCCCTTTCTGAAGTCTTATAAGTCCCATTCGCGCTGACCTCGTCTGAACACTCTTTTGGAAAAACCTACCGAGGACCAGCTGCCCACCGCCTCCTCGAGTCCACCAAAGAAACGTAAAATCCTGTGAAAACAGACAAAACTGATTACAACATCCTGAAAGTGGCTATTTTGTCGAGGATGGCGACTGCGTAGCATAAACTCATGTTAATGTAATGTAAGCAGGTAGTTTCTTTGGCACCTGCGTTAAGGAAAATACAGCAAGATCCTCATCTGTAAAAAATACCTGTCCTTTTTTTTTTTTTACTTTTTTTACTTAATGTGTTTTGTTGGATAACCATTAATAATACAGTATAAGGTGCATTAACAAGCTTCAATTACTACCTGGGTACAGTACTTCATCACAAAAGAAGTGTTTTTGCACAGGAGGAGCTCCCCTGACCTAGAAAAATGTCTGAAGCAGAAACCTCTTTTGATAACCCAGCATAAAAAAAGAGTGTGTAGAGCAGCCACTTCCTTCACATCCTTTGTATAAGGTGAGCTCAAACAAGGAGCAGACACCTCTATTATAAACCAACAGCTGCAATGACACAACATACGACTGTATTCAATTACAGATATTAATAAATTGTCTGCATAGAGTCTACACTTCAACAAATGCATTTTTTCCTTTATGTGGGTAACAGATCACACATCATCTCAGTCACAGTAACAAAGAGTAATTATTTTCCAGAAGGAAAACTACACACACTACTTTCCTTTAACCTTGATTAAATAGTTCATGGTTTTGTGGTCAGGTGGTAGAGCAGGTCGTCTACTGATCACACGGTTGGTGGTTCGATCACCACCTCCTCCTGTCCACATGTAGAAGTGTTCTTGGGTAAGACACTGAACCTCGGGTTGCTCCCCAGTCACTGGGATGCACAAGCCAGTGCATTCCTAATTGCCGGTCCCAAGCCCAGATAAATGGGGAGGGTTGCGTCAGGAAGGGCATCCGGCGTAAGCCTATGCCAAATCAAATATGCGGATCACAAGATCGCCATGCTGGGTTGGGCGGGGCCCGGTTTGCCAGCGAGATGGAAACAGATGATCTGCTGTGGCGACCCCTACGGGGAGCAGCCCAAAGAAGAAGAAGAAGAGAAGGTTTTCTGGTCTGGTAATATTTTTCATTATGTATCAATTATATCCAAGTTATTATTACAGTTGGTGGGTAATGTGAATTCAGGCAGTCATCAGTGTTTTTGTTTTGGTTGGCTTGTCTTTATTCCGCATGTACACTGAGTGATACACAAGAAGCCTCAGGGGAAACTACCACTTACTGCATTTTCCATCATTTTCAATCAAAATGAGACCCACTGTCAGAGGGGGAGTCCTTTCATGGAAGTTTAAGAGTGATGTGGTGCAACCCTGAATAATTAACTACAAAAAAAACTTCCTGCATTTTACTTCAAACTAGCCTGAGCTGAGCTGGAAAATTAATACTGAAATGGAGGTAATTCATTATAGGAATCATTTTTTCATCTAAGATTTCAATATTCCCTATTAACTCCTCTTTCTCTACTCCCATAGCATGTGCGAACACACAACTGTATGTAGCTGGTCTTTAAGCACCACTTCTGTTAAGCAGGACATTGCAGCTCAAGACACTTCTCAGTGGTGCAACATATGAGAAGAGGAAGAAACAAGCCAGTGACAGCCAGCTGATTTTAGAATCTCGTTAGGCAGTTTACTACTAAGAGGCTGATTTACATCTGGGATTTCTTTAAATCATATTATACGTAAACAGCCATGTCAGAACGTATGTTTAATATCAGTTTACATCAGATTTCATCTTTAGTTAGTCTCAATAAACATTTGCATCATCGCTGAAATTCTGAAATTCATGCTCTCATATCAGGTGATATAATATGATTTAAAAACCAGGCACTGCTGTTCACAGTTATGTTATGCTCATATGTTCCTGTTCTTATTTTTGATTCAACAGACAGAAGCATCACTGTTTTCTGATTTGCTCCACTTTTCCGTGCTTTATCGCAAACTCTCTATACTCTCCACGCTTCATGTAGCTGCTTCACAGTAAAATCCTTCCAGAAACCAAAATCCTTTTCAGCAGGCATATTCAATTATTTAGCCAAAACTCCTTTTCGGTTGCTTCATTGCTCTGTAATGCAAGCGCATATATTGATTCATATTTTCTCTGTTACACACCAAAATCAAATGGGTCAGAGACAGCTAAGAATCAAAAGGAATCAAACAGAAGGCACGAAGCACGGAGACATTCCTGAAAGGCTTTTACTGTCAAGCAGCGAGTATTGATTTTTGCCAGACATTAACCACCAGGGGACATTGCATTGCTCGACCATGTCTCTAATAGATTATGTTCATATACAACTAATTTGCAAAAGTGATTTGACTGAGAGCATTTAGTTCCAATGCAGGAAGTAGCGTGGACATACAAAGTGTTTGACTTAAACACAGGAGGCCCAGTTTCACATCCCGTCTTCTACTTCAAGTCAGCAATTTTGAATCATGAACACAGTCTTTACCCAATTTTAAACAAGTGTTGACTAACCTGAACCACACCTTAATTGTTCTGTATTTCATCTTTCCCTAATATTTACTTTAGTTGCCTGAAGATATTGTTGGTGGAAAAAGTTAAGACTTTTGACATTTTCTTTTTGGCTGGCAGATCAGTGTAAATTTGTTAGATCTTAACATTAAGAATGTGAGATTAAATTTTTTTTTTTTTTTTAAATCTTTCACCCCTTCTATGATGCACATGCTGTCACCCTACTTTAAGGCTTAGCTAGTTCAAAGAAGGTAGGAATGACTTGGTTGCCCGACGTAGTCGGACAGTGCATTGCACAAACCAATTCAATTGAGACCCACCTTTCCATTAGAGACTTAATTAATGTAAACAAACCAATATCTCCTCCTTTCCTCCCCCTGTCCACACAGAAACACGAGACAAGGAAGCAGGAAGTGCAACAGGGAGAAACTCTGCGATCAGAGCACAGGGCATTCAAGGACGCTGAACTACAGAAGACTGAAATTCTAAATTGTTACAGAAAATTCAAGCTATTATTCAATTGGTCCATTACAATTTTAATGTTTCTTAAATTGATCTTGACATTCTTTTCATGTTCAGCAAGAAAAACATTTGCTAAAATACTAATGCTTAATCAGAAACATAGCTTCTGCATTTACCGCAGTACTACCAAACTACTGTTTAGACAGATTACAGTGTTACAGCACAAGAGTGAAACCTCAAATTTCCTATATAAGCAATATAAAACTAATTAATTACTACTGATAATTTAATTTAACCCACTGTGAAAATGTCTATTTGGAATATGCAATTTTAGGCTATATGCAGCTTTAACTTATATGTCTTCACTATGCAAAGGTGTGTAAAATGAAACCTCACATATCAGCCTGCATTCTTTGAAAGTATTGAGGTTAAACCACACCTTGCAAGGTTAACAGCTGAAAAACACCAGAGTCTAGTTACACTTGTTCTCTTGGGTATTTAAAGCCTTTACCTAGAAACCTTAACTAATGACACAAGTCAGCACACTGACTTCCAAGTTCATGACCAAACACTGTATGTAAACATGCTGCAAAAGGGATGGAGACTATTATCCTGACAAAAAATGACTTGCTTATTGTACATAACATTCCCAAGAGGAAACTCAATGTAAGAATAAATGTGTTTTTCTTGAAAGCCTGTTTCACTTTAAAGCTGAAGTCCAGATACCAGACACTTTGCTTGCTGCTGAAGATTTAATCCTCCACTGCAAAAAAGGACATCTGAAAAGCCCTTGTTCCCGATTCACTTTTGCTTCTTTCCCATTTCAAACATATACTGGTGCTGGTCTATAAAACATAGTAGCTATTTGTCATCTTGTAAATGAAAATTAAAACTATCTGAGATACTACAACACCACACATCATGTTATCTAACAGATCCTCATTTACGGATTATCAGCAACTGTCAAAGACAAAATACCTGTTTGACATCAGTGATTGGGGTGTGGCCGGCAACCCTGACGGCTTCAGCATGTAAGAATTGCAGCTGCAATCACTTCCTGCCACATGTGATTTATTATAGATTTAAGTAACACTTTTCCCATACTGATGGCATGCACATACTGTAGATGTGCATTTCATTTGAGGCACAGCATGGCCATAGTGAGCATTATATTAAGTCCACCTTACAATATTTCAGTCGTTTAAAAATCAAGAAGTAGATATGAGCAGAACCCAGACTTTTTAACCTCATAATGCTTAGAATTGTTTTAGCATATATGGAGTTTACTGGGTAATTCATTCAGTTTATTTTTAATTTACTGCAATACCAAAGAAAACCTACTTTGTTGGTTAGTATCATACCAAACAGGAACTGTGTAATTATCATGCCTATAATTTATTCTACAACTCAAAATTAGAATTAAGACTTGCACAATTACCTTGCATCTAGAAAGACCCAGTTTATAAATAATTCGTCTGGAGAGTTTTTATGATTGTGAGACTAAATAAATATGTCAACCATCAGAGATTTTACTATATCATTTATACCATGGTAGCCATCCCTTTAATATCTCTGGGCATATAAGGCCATTATGGGCAATGCTACAAATCAAGAAGCAGGATTGCTTTATGGCAATACTAGATTTCTGCATCAGTGTGATGAAGCAACTTGATTTGTCTGGTGTTTAATCAGCCAGATCAGTCAAAAACATGCCCGTCCATCAAGAGCTTCTCAATTGATTTTCCAGAAACTTTCTCACAATATATATATATATATATATATATACACACATCAATATAAAATCAATATCAAACCAGAAATGGTCATTATAGCACTGATACCACTGATATATCATTACTAAAAAGACTGAAGCCTAGCCAGTATGACCAGCTCAGACTTTGGCAGCAGTTTCCAATTTCTTGATATTTCAAAACAGAAACTTTAAAGCTACAGGCCATGTCTGATTCTCAAAACCCTAAAAATGCACAAAACACCTTTAGACTGTAAGCAAACTCTATAAGAAATATGTCCTGCTTTTAAAAAGACACACTTTAAACTGGGTAAGGTGTAAATAATGGCTTCGTTAGCAAGTAATTTAACAAAGCAATATTCATCAGTAATAACACACAAGTACAAAACATGCACATCCTGTAAAAAAACAAATCAAGTGCCAGACCACACATGAGCAAAGTTCTGGACAATAAAGTCCCCAGACTGAAAGCTCACAATGAAATATCACCACCATAATACTTTATTGTTGTTGACTGTATTTTTGCCATAAAGCCATTAGTTATAACTTGTCAAGTTTGCTTATTTGAAAGCGGTACCGAAAAATCTGTTCCCTGGAATACCACAATAAATCCACCAGTTAAGTGCTGCTGACCATTAATGTTATCATTAATGTTATCATGCTCATGCTAATGTTTCACCTCAAAAGTACTATGGTATTCAGCTCACAGTGTTTTTGCTGCTCTTGTGCTGACAGATGAATGTATGCTAATCCAACCGTAGAGTCTGGGGTAGTGACTGCTACTGTCTGCTTGTGTAAAAGTTTACATTGCCTGACCACCTCCACCTGCATCTGGTTTTGAGCCGAGAGCTCAAGCTGTCAGGTAAACATTAACTGGGCCTGGACAAGCTTAGTCTCAGTCAATCTTGTTTTAACATGTATCTAGGTCTGGTTGCTTTGGTTTAGATTGCATATAATCTGGAATCATATTTGTACAGAATTGCCCTTAACTCATTTGCTTCATTTACCCATATGATGGTTATTATGGTTAAATATTAAAATATAGATTATTTTTTTTAAAACTGACAACCTCACCTTTAGCCAACATCTCTGTGATCTCAAATGACAAATGTATCTGTTGGATCTTTGGTTATATCACCATATTAGTCCATATATACAGTATATACATATGTGATACACAAAGTGTGAACGTGAACAAAAATTCTAAATGCTTTTAAAATCTATTTAATAGCATAACATATAACAATAACATGTAAGAACATAACAGTTTCTAAACGTGGAGAAAAAAGAGGCTCCGTTTTCTGTTCCCCGGTGTATGTAAAGTTCCCCTTAAGTGATAAGGAAACAGGAAACACTTCTATTGGTTGCACACCTACAAATGAAAAACAGTGGAAAGGCTAATGAGTTCAGTCAATGACCCTTTAACTCCCCACTATGTGCATGGTAAACAAGTAATTCTGCCACACTTCATCCCAGGTTCAAACAGTGGAAACCTTGCTCTCCACAAGAAAACCATGTCAGCTGCAAATGAGAAGCCCAAAATGCTCCAACAGTGGGTCAGTCAGAGAAATGTGAACTCCAGCAGACTTAAAGCTGCCAGGTTGGGTAACATCAGCCTGACCTAAGCCCGCTGAGAAATTATTTAAGGATTTCTTTTCCTGTGACATTTAACATTTTCCTATCTGGCGTCTTAGAGGAGACAATGACAAAAATCCCCTCAGTGTTATGCCATGAATGTCATCAGCAGTGGTACAACGGAAGAAAAATAGGTTTTTTCAACCTTGTAACCAGGGCACTTCATGACTGATCTGAAAACATGTAAGCAGCTTTCAAGAGCGCTGGGTATATGTAACGCTGCTATATAGACTCGTGTCTTTAACAGGATATAGGCTACAGTATATTCACAGGCTGGGGCTCCCAGGAAATTATGAAATATGAAAAGGGGCTAATCATGCGGTCGACCGCCGCTAGATTCATGTGGAAAGAGGCCACTCATGAACTTTGATGTTATAAACAGTGTGAACGGGCGGCAGCATTATGACAACATTTTGCGCTCGTACGTCTGAGTGACGCGAAACTGGAAGCTTAAATTAAATCCCACGTACCTTGACAACGGGTCTCCTGCAGAAACAAAGATCCACACTTAACTTTCATCAATCTAGTCATTTTTTTAAAGCTACAACATCGCAGCTGAGCGCAACTACCAGCGTCTGACTGGCGAGAGCACAGAAAGCGTTAAATTGCATAACACCGCCTAAGTTAATAACGTGCTGTTATTAATCGCAGTCCGAATTGATCAACAACACACGACCACATTTCCCATTCGTGGTCTTCGCTGCTTGCGGGCTGTGTCCGTCTATTTTCCAGGCACTGTACTCCACATCCTCCGCTGGCAGTGGCTTGTAAACAGGACCGAGTGGCTGAGAGCAGAGAAAGTAGGTCAGCTGGTAGCTCAATACTCGGCTAACGACGGCAGCAGCATAAGCAGTCGGCTGTGCAACACAACCGAAAGATACCTGTAGTGACCGGGAGGAGGGGGTAGATTGTAATCTCTAACACGTGCTCAATGCAAAATAGCACCCCATTAAACGTCATTTTGGGAGAATTACCTATATGTATAATAATGTGTGTTATTCGGGGTGTGGGGATGTGAATGGTAGGCTGCGGTCTGAAGTGTGGCCTAATACCACTTGGCCATGGGAGCATGACAAGTAGCCTTTAATCTATTAGGCTGTGTCCACATTCATCCAGAAACAACAGCCCGGTGTAAACTTGCAAAAGTAGAGGACTGACACGATGACAAATGTGCATTCCCTGACCAGGGCTGGCCCTTATAGGTGCTGTCAGTCTAAAGTAAGGCAAATCACATGTAGAGGAGGTGAGGGTGAGTGGTGTCTCCTCCCTGCCAGCAAGACAGAGCAGATTAGCCTGTCTGACCCTGTTTATAAGTTTATAAACCATTTATTTCAGTCTGGGGGGGGGAAATCCTAGGCCATACAAAATTGCTTATGTCTTTTTGCTCGATTCTTTTTATTGTTTTCTATGGTGCTGTTGCTTATGTTTTATTGTTGTTTCTTTCGCTGTTTTTATGGTTTTATTTTTACAAAAAGATTGCTCTCAAATCCATAAGCAAAACAAGAAGTTGAAGGCTTTTGTTTTTCACTTTAAGTGCTTCCCCACTTCCTATGTTGTTGTTTTTTTTACAACTTCCTGATTGCCTTTTCCCTCAGCTGAAGTCCCAATTGTGGTTCAGCAGTCTGCATGACTAATTTCAAGGGCTCATAATGGACCGGCTCCAAATCATCACACAAATGGCTACACATGCAGACATATATATCCACGTGTTGAGAACTTTGAAAACATTAAAACAACTGAAAGTGAACATTTAAAACAACCTGTTTACTTTAAGACACTATTTTGAGATAATAAGGAGGTGAAACTTTAGACTCTAAAACAACCCTATCAGTATTTGTCATGATTATCAATATGTTAATCATTCCACAGTAAATCTAGTTTCTCATGCTCTGAGTCTACAGAGCATGTCAACAACTGTAGACAGGTCCTGAATTTGACTGACAGTTTTGTTTTGAGTGACTAAAGCCAGGGACCTACTACTACTGATTATAGCCATCATTTGGCTGTGATAACTGATTCTCAATAGGTAGGTAGATGTTTAGTTTTTTTTTTTAGTTATTTTTATGACTAACCTGAATGTGATCCTGTGTTTTTGCTGATTAAAGAACACAATTTGAATAGAAGCTATTGGAATTTTGGAAAGTTAGTTGCTAAATATGTGACCCCGACTCTTTTCACAGTCTGATTTTTAAGTCTAGTGTGCTTCTTAACAAAACAGAAGGGCATTTTCACACTAGCTGACACTAGTAGGCCATTTTAAAGCTGTGTAATGTCTGTTTATTGTTCATAAACAATTGAGCAACCCACATTTTGAATGCTAATAGAACTTTGTTAATATTACTTAATGCAATGTTTAATGAAAAAAGTTTTAATAGGAAATAACATCAGCTATTGGCTAGTTATTTCAACTGATTCTGTTTTTTATTAAATTTGCCATGTTTTTCTTTATTAGTAAATAGTTTTACAGTAGAACAATACTAAGAGTCTACAGCCATGCTAGTAGCTCTGTGAGGCACATCAGTGCTCTGAGCTAAATACTAATGCTAGCACGGCAACATGCTCACACTGACAACGTTAACAGGTTGATGTTTACCATTTTCACCGTCTTAGTTAAGCGCATTAGCATGCCAACATTTGCTACTTAGCAATAAACACAAAGTACAGCAGAGGCTGATGGGAATGTCATTTGTTTTGAAGGCATTTTGTCATAAACTACAAATTAAAATTTTAACTTGATGGTGGCACTAGATGAAAAGTCAGGGAATCACCAAAGTGATTACATTTCAGGAGAGGAGAGGAGAACATGAATGTCTCGTAGCAATCCATCCAGTAGTTGTCGAGACATTTCACTCAAAACCTCATGGTGGCACTAGGAGAAAAGTCATAAGGAATGATTCTCTTGGACCATGAATGTCTGTACAAAACTTCATGGTTCTGCCACTGATCCACCAGGACGTCAGATGCTAAGCTGTTTGTAAATCATGATAATCACACTCAAGGATTTTTCCCTCTGGCCTGTATTGACTTAAGTTAGTCTGACAGACTTCTTACAAGAAATGTGTACTTCTTCCCATAATGGAGAGGTGTTTGTCATGGTACAGCTGTACCACTCCTAGTGTCTCTGTTGTCTGTTTGTCCCCTGTTGGTTCCCCTCCTGTTTGTCTGTGAATGTGTGTGCTGGCGAGGAGTGGCCATCGGTGAACCTCCAATCAGAATCTGACACACCTGCTACTCATCTGCTGCTACTCACCTGTTCACCATCCACCAATCAAGACCATGCAGTAAATCTACCCGGCTCTTCGTCAGTCTTCGACTGATTGTCCATTTACATTAGGGGTACAACCGCTCGGCCTTGGCGCGTTTTGTAGAAGGTTTTCCTGCATCATGTTTCCTGAGTCCACTGCTAATCCTCTGACTCCTTGTGTTCAGGTTCACTCCTCAAACCGACTCCTGCCTCCGATCTACTCACCGGCTCTTCAGAAGCTTCTCACCGCAGGTTCACCTCTGCTCCACGCCAGCCAGCCGTCCTCGCCCAGTCTACCTGAGCTCGCGGACTGTCTGCCTCAGCCTGGGAACCATCCTCGCGTCACGGAGCTTCCCTCCACACACCTCGTTACTCTTTCAACTTGTTTGTACAATAAACCAAAGACTAACCACTTTAACTCCCTGTTTTCGAGTTGGGGTTTTGGGTCCAGACTCGGTGTACTATAACAGTGTTGGCCGGGGAGTGCGAGGTGGTTCTGAACATTTTCAGCAAATAATTTATAAAGTTTGAAATATTCTGTATCCCCTTCAAGCACATGCAATAAAATGTCAACAATTTGTAAGATGTAATATAATGAAACATTTCCTATTGTGTTTACAGTTCAAACTGAACTGCACAAGGGACACAAATCTTTTGGGTCCCTGTGGATGTGTTTTAACAGCATTTTTCCAAACCTACTTTTAAAACAGAAAACTGTCTGTGTGAATGTGATTTCAAAGCCAACCAAATAGCGGCCTCTAGCTCTGCCATTCCTCATTATTGGACATTTTATGGTTAGAATTTCTCTCCAGACGTCCATGAGCTTGAGACAGTGTGCGGTATGTAGCAAAGCTACATTTGCAGACCACTTGTCTCAGTGGCCGTCTTCATGTAATGAGTCACACTTTCCCACAGCTGATTCACACTGCAGCTGTTGTAGTAGTCCAGATTTCGATGACTGATCTGGCTTATGATGTGGTACCAGTATGATGCCATTTTATCCAGCTTGTAAGACATGGAGCAGCAACAACAGCACAGCCAGTCTCTCCGGTCCTGCAGTGACTTATACCTCCATCAACTGAATGATTGCGTCTTTGTGCACAATGGAATCTTGAATCTTTGGCATGGCACCTTTTGTACTGAGACCAAACACAGCGAGACCACTAGTCACTGAGACCCCCCACTGCACTGGCCACATTCAATTCCCAAAGTTGGCCCTTTCTGTGTGGAGCTCCCACTGTGTGATCACACTGGTTGTTCCTGTTTCTCTCATATCCATAAGACATGAAAGTCAGGTGGATGGCAGAAACAGAGTTGGAAGGTATATTTTCATCAGTAACTTATAGGTGTTGTTGAAATGTAGCTGATCAGGTCGCAACTCATTCAGCGCAGCTAATCAGGCAGCAGTTTGCTTGCATATTGCAGCCAACCACCAGTAAACACCAAGTGACCACCAACTCGTAAAAAAAATCACTAAGTAGAGCACAACAGGAATGATTAACTGTTGTTACGGTACCCTCCCAAATGAGGAAATCATTGGCAAAAACGAATCGATGCAAAACATGCCGTCAGCCAGTGTAAAACAAGAGCGGAAACAAAACTATTCCATTCAATCACCTGGAATGGTGTCGCTGTCCTTGCTCCGAAACGTCTTGATTCTGAAAACAGTGTGCAGATGACTACGACTGAAACCTTTTCTACGACATGTTACTATTAACACTTTTTCTAGTGGGGACCAAAGCAACAATCAGTTGTGCCCTTGTTTGTGGCCTCATATGAAAGCTATGCATGCAGAGTTAAATGTTATAAGTAAATAATAGTCATGAATTATATTTCAGTCAAGCGTGACTACTTACCAGGGTTTTGTGTAGCAGATGTCTCAGTTTTTGTACTGTATGAGCTATTCTACTGTACCTCTATCAACATTTATTTGTATTTGCTGGCTGCCCTGCCGAAGAAATCAGATTTGAAAGCAACCACAGATTTTTCTTTATTTACATTAAAACATACAAGTAAATTTGTATTTTTTGTAACCCATGGTTTGTGAAATGTTTTCATTTGGATTATAATGGACCCTAATGATTTCTTGAGGCTTTAGTTATTATCATGAAATTCTTCCAACACTGCAGTACATTCACTTGTGTTTTCATAACCATAAAGCCATATCTAAATGCAGCAATAACATAATAAGATAAATCCAGAATTCACTGCTAAATTAATTTTACAAAGCAAAGTATTCTTACATGAGCAGAGCGGTACGGACAAGAACAAAATCAGTAAGAAGCCACTCTTATTCTTGTACATTTTGACTCTATCCTGACACAAAATGCAGATTTTAAAGTGTGTATAGCTTAATTTACTAAATAAAAAAATAGGTAGGACTTAAATATTCTCAAACTTTAGCAAGAAGGCAAACTTTTGTAAAAATTGTACCATCAACACAGCTTTGATCATCAAATGTAAGCATGCATGAAGCAAGAAGTCAGATAGCAAGATCTGACTTGGTTTATATTTGTATCAGATCTTGAAAACCAAAAAGCCCAAATGAAAGTACTGAAGTTTACAAGACATTTGACACAGATGGATGCAATACAATGTGCTACAGAAATGAAAAAAGACAAATGATAAATAAGTGATGCAGAACTGCAAAAATGAAACAGCCTAGAATTAAACCACAGAGAGACACGGTGGCTCCATTGGGTGATGAGAGGTAACTGTCTAAAACTCTGACCTTAAACACCCAGAAATCATGCAACATAATGTCAATAAACTGCAGACAGCACACTTGTATTTACCAACCTGTCTAGTCTGTGGTTGCTTTACACCAAAGGATACCAAAGGGATGAGAAAGTCAAAATATCTAAATTAAGTATGGCTTTTTTTCTGAATAGAGTGCAACATTTTAGGATTCCTTACCAATAGTTCTTGGAAAGTAATTGTAACATGTTTGCATTGTCTCTTAGTTCTTAGTTTTTGCATTCCCTATCAATTCTTTTTCAGTACAAAGACTTCCTACTGTGGCCCTTCATGGACTCCATAAAGAAGTGTCCGTATCTGACAAATCATTTCCTTTGGGCCAATAGAGTGTTATTTAGCAAGGATGGGACTCTCTCTGCTCTACTGCAGCCATACCTGGTTTACTATGATTAGGCCGGTGTACTTTAGCCACACTAGCGGCATGGCTCTAAGGACGGCAGTGTTGGTCGGTCAGTCAGTCCACCAGTTTGGTCCACACTTGGTTATGGTTCCCAGACGATAGCGTGAGGTTCACATTTGTGGCTTTGAGTGAAATGTCACAACAACTATATGGATTGCCATGAAATTGAGTACAGAAATTCATGTCCCTCTCAGGATAAATTCTAATAGTTAGTTATCAATACATAGTGATATGTGCCAAAATGATTTTTCATCTAGCACCATCATCAGGTCAAAATTGTAACTTGTCCAATACTTGATCATGACCAAATACCTGCAAAACTAAAGACATCCCATCAGCCTCAGCTGTCCTTTGTGTTTAGTGCTAATTAGCAAATGGTAGCATTCTATCATGCTAAACTAAGATGGTAACCATGGAAACATTAAACCGACAGCACTTAGTTTAACGCACTAAAGTGCAGCCTCGCACGCATGGCTGTAGGCTCTTAGTCTTGTCACATAAATATGTCATCTAATATGCTGTACCTCTAAAGTGATATTTTTGAATAACTCAAAAAGGTTTAATGGCATATTAATGCAGGAACAAAAGAATTAATGCCAAAATAAGTAGACTATTGAAGACTGTTTTAATTGAATTATGTTAAAAAAATCTGTCATCTACTCGTACTGTTGCTTACAGTACACACTGTATACACAATATGGTACCAAAACAAAGAAAGTGAACACTGCCAGAGTGATGATATAGAATAATTCTGAACCAAACTGTTGCTATGCCAGCGACCACCAAGTGTGAGACATCTAAGATTTATAAAGATCTCCCACATTTTACTGCATTATTCACCATCCGCCTACATAGAGATTAGTTCTGCTCTTTTATGTAGGTCATGCTATTGGACGATGAGATGACATTTAGTGCTCATAAGCAGACCTCACTAGGTAATAAATGCTCAGTGTTGAGTGCTTTACATCATTTACCTTTGTCCAGTCTGTTTTCCTTTACATCAGTGAAAAACTGGATTATTTTGATAACGACTCAGACATTAAGATATATTGCCTCTAGCTACATTTGTGATACTGGTATGTATTGATGATGTCATCGTGGCCCTCTGCTGAAGCACTGACTGTCATTAATTAGACTGTGGCACTGCTGTTCACTCTGTGTTCCCATGGTAACAATGTGTGGTGTCTACTTCCCCCCAACCTATGTCCATCAAGCCACTGGTTTCCATTTTCTTCAGGTGTAGGAGATTTTTCATACACACCAGGAGAAACTTATTTGTTAGTCTGATGAATATTAATAAAGTGGCAGGCAACCTTTCTCGCTGTATGCTTTGATTCCTCATTATAACAATCTAATCCTTCTCAACACATTGTACACAGAAGTGATACATGATTAATTATTGGGCTAAAAGATGGGTTAAAGAGATGATTTACTGTTGCAGTTTTGAAGTAATAATTCGCTCTTTTCCTTATAATAATAAATAATATTTGATATAAAGAATGTCTCAAATGGCATGAATAAAAGAACAAATCCTAAGGACAGGAAATGCAGCAGGTAGGTCTGAAAATATGAAAAAGCAAAAGAAGAATAAGTACCGTAATTCCCAGTTTACAGTCTCATAGACCCTGTGTAGATGAGGTAAGATAACTAAAGCTAAAATAACTTATTTTAGATAATTTGCAATAATAAGTACACATTACTGATGAATGCTTCAAACTCCTGAGCTCTGTCTTCACCCAGAAAGATAAGAGCATCACATCAGCACCAGATGTTCTTCCTGCAGCAACTGAAGAAGATCACCTTATTACAGGAAATGGTGTTTCATTTTTACATAACCATTCTTCAGTCCATTCTCACTGTTGGCTGGTTTGAAGTTACACAATGTTCAGGTCAAGGACATTTTGCACCATGTAATTCAGTATAGATGGAGCAGGATTGGCTACAACTTCAGCCGAGCAAGGAAATTGGAAAAAATCACAGAAGGGAAGGGACCATTTGGGACATTCTCGCCCCGAAGAGCATTTTCTTCCATTGAGTACCCAATGGAAAAAGGCACCGGTCGGTAAAGAAACAAATCATCATGCCCCTCCTCAGCAGCGCTTTCCCACAAGCGTTGTTCGTCTCAACCAAACAGCAGCTTCACACTAATCCTCCCCTGGGCAACAGCTGAACCCTTGCACTCACTGAGCTCTACCCGCTGGACAAGCCTGTCACAGTGCAGTTTAACACATCTTCACCTGCTGTGCACTAAGGAAAAAGCACATGCCCTTTCCCCATGCTCTACATAACAGCCCCTACGTAAACAACCTGAGTGATGTACTTAAATTATATATTTTCAGTCGATCAAAAATTACTTTTCGAATAATCAGTTAATCATTTAAGTGAATTAGCAAGCAGAAATACCAGTTTCATAACATTTGGTGGCTATAACGGTATGAGTATTTTTCCATTTCATCTTTGCAAATTAGAAACTGGTAATTGGAAGACAATTTCTGGGCTCCAATTAGAATGGTATGGAAATTATTGGAGACATTTCATTGACTAAATTAATACTATTTAAAAACTAATAACAGATTTATTAGTCCTATAATTTGTAGTGTGCAGTGAGCCCAGTCCTGTTCAGTCTAACTGTACATTTCATGTAGGTTTTCTTTTAATGCTTATACAAAAACATTTGTCAGTGATTTTGGTGATACTTTACCCAATGTGCCTTGTAATTACACATTCATCACACAGCACAGCCTCATTGTGGGTGGCCATATCCTTTCAATGAGAAAGTAGACCTATAAAACAAACATTCTTTCACCAGGTAGATCTACTCTCAAATTTTCTTATAATTATATTCTCTCAACAGTTCTAAATGAATCACCAGATTATTATACAGGCCTGTTATTGTCTGCTGGTGGAAGAGATGCAGTTACCTAAGGCAGTGTGTGAGCAAATATGTGGGTCACAATTCTAGGGCATGGGTGGAAAGGGCACTGCAGCTCTTTCTTTGTAACGCTGTCTCAAGCTCCGATCATAGGTTACATCGTTGATTAAATTCCTGGCTGTGGAAAGGTAATGATTATTTTACAATGCCTTCAAAGAAACATTTTGAGCTGATAACCAGAATATCATCATTATGAATTCATCAGTGAATGTAAAATCATAACCAGCCACTCATTTATGCACAGACTCTGCAAGTGAACTCAAATAGCCTTTTGCAAGCAGTCCATGGAAAAAATGACCTTATGTCTCCACTCCTATCTATTGCTATTTCATTTTCCTTGTTATGAAACACTGCCGTACATATTTCCAAAGCTTCCTCCACACAAA
This sequence comes from Siniperca chuatsi, assembly GCF_020085105.1. Taxonomy (NCBI): domain Eukaryota; kingdom Metazoa; phylum Chordata; class Actinopteri; order Centrarchiformes; family Sinipercidae; genus Siniperca; species Siniperca chuatsi. Next base: position 9,918,002 of record NC_058055.1, read on the forward strand.
TAGCTCTTGTTAGATTCAGGTTTCTCTTTAAAGAAGAAAGCAGCTTGTAATAAAAAGCATTCATCTCTTTCAAGAAACAGGTAAACAAATAGCTGAATATTGAATTGCACTATGACCAAATATCCATTCTGTCTAATTTGTAATCCACAGAAACCAAAAGTACACAATTATAGATATTTTTCATTCCCAGATTGAAAGAGCAGACATCATTGATAGGTACACATTCATTTTTCATATATTTTATAAGGTAATTAACCTTTTTGTTGAACTATAGGACACAGAATCAGCTGTATATGGCTTCTTTTTTTTTAAACCTGAGGGCCTGTTAACAGAAAAAATGAGTTCACATATAATCACAATAGATGCCTGACTAAGAAACTGGGTTAATAACATCTACATTTTTAATGATAAAAGGCTGGATCATTAGCCGTCTGGAAAAAAATAATCACACTGACTAGTTTTCGCATTCACTGAGTGTTGACTCGGTTTATGCTCCATGCCTGATTAAAGTACGGCGAAATACAGCTAATTTGGATGCTCAAAAAGATCATAATCTCTGTGAGTTGAATTGTGTGCACACATTATTCAGGATAACCGCTCATACAAACAGGGAAGCAGAGTGGTGTAGCGAGTGTAGAAATCACGCTTCACTGTGATAATGATTCATGATTCTTTCAAGTGTCCCCGAGCAAACCCTTAAATCAATCCTAGCTCTGTAAAAGACCCCGTCCTCACTGTGGATGGAGGAGCAGAATTTCCATACAGATTACCAAAAAGTATCACATTTTCTTATGTGTTCTTATGCAACACATATATCAACAAAATACTCAAAACACTGCGATAGATGCTGAATATAAATCACAGGAACCCCCAGGGAATAGGAAAACCTGTATACTGTACTGTACATGCCAGAGCATCCAGGTCACAGTATCAGTATGTCTTAGCTGAATGTAACTAATTCAGGTTTCTGTAGATGTTTTCTGGGCCCAAACTGAAGATAAAACTCAAGTATCACAGTGGTGTTTGAGCTCTGACACGCCAGTTCAGTGGTTCAGCGTCACTAGGAATGATCAGGTTTTGCCTCTTGACATCACAGATTGCAGATGACCTACTGAACATCAAAGGAATGAGGAATCCATCTGGGAGTGCTCTTCTCGTTTCAGCATCAGACCTGACATGCTCGTTTACGGTCTTCTTCTGTTTTGTGTGCTTTACTCCACAAAAACAAACAGCGTTGTAATGCACATGCAGCCAACACCCTGGGCTAAAGACGTGAATCACATCTAGGTCACACGCAGGGGCCGGGCCCACACATATTGTGAAACTGTTTTTTTCCCCCTCCATCATCTGAAATACAAAGTGTAGCCACACCCCATTCTTGAAAGTGACCTTTTGTCGTGAAATAAAGATAAAAGCTGAACCTCAACTCATGTGAATCAGATAAAATAGACAGGGTCCCCAAAAGAAGCACTGACTCACAGACAAGAGAGAAAAATGACTCTGCAGCACGCAGTGTAGCACTGTGGTGGCTGAATTAATTTCACCTGATAATTAATGAACCTCATTTAAGTAGATGAACTCTTCACTTTTTCAATGAATAGAAATACCTCAAAAGCCAGAAAATGTAAGGTCACCGGCGTAAATTCTAATAGAAATCCTAGTGTAGTACTGCAGCGTCTTTGAAAAGGTTTTACACATAATGTTCAGATGTTTATCTCGGGTAATGCCAGCAAATTGACATAATGTGATAACTCTTAGAGCTGGATGAAGGCAACTTTTTTTTATAAAGCAGCTAAATGTCTTAATCATGCCCCAGTGGATCTGAGCCTGAAGCTACTGAGGACAATGACTGTGTGCTTTGGAGCAAGAGATCAGCGGCAGCAGCAAGGACAATGACGTCTGTAGAGGCAGTTATATAACTGGAGCTGAACATTTTGTCTGTCACAAGGTTAAAGAGGGTGACATGAATACCAATCATAGTCTCAAGAGTCATGTGCAACATAGTGTAGTTCCACCGGCCAAATGAAGCCGAGTTCACCAAGGCAGGCATCAGTATAGTGCAGTACGGAGTTTGATGTTAATACTCAGCATGTCTGTCTGCTTCTCTCAGTTCCTAAACGTTCAGAATACAGTAAGGATGACAGAGCATAGTGTAGGGAAGTAAGATGTTATTTGACAGACTGGCGTATCCTTCGTAAATGCTGTGGTTGCAGAGTTTTTACACTTTCTACCATACAGATGGATATAAAAACAAGATATTTAATATTAACAGAAACTTTTATCGCCAACGTGTTGTAATGGTTTTGTTTGTATACCAGAGCATCTGCAAAACACAAACTAAGATGTGAACATAGCAAAGCACATATAACATTAGTACTATAAACCATTTAAAGTCTCCCTCCACTCAGAAATGTGTTCTGCTTATTGTTATCACTTGGATATTTGACCTTCACTGTGCAGAATGATGTATGTGCAGAGTTTGACACTAGAAGACTGTTTTCACATTCATCTGCTGTTTAAGACGTGTGTGTACGAGATTATTTTGTGACATCACAACTGGTTTCGAAGCCAATCAACAAGGGCGATGTGGAAACTAACTCTCCAGTGCACATACACGGAGAATGCACATATTTAAGCACCAGACATATCTTGTGGTTAAACTTTTGAAATGAAAAATATTTACATGTTTATCAATTCTGGATTTTCCAATGAGGAAGAAAGAGTAGATGTATTTTTAAGAACTTTTGTGGAAAAACCATATTGGACAAATTATTTAGAGCAAAGTATTTTTATACGTCTTAAAACATGTCTGGAGGGGACCTCTAAGGACTACATGATTTCGCTGTCCCTACCACATGAAACCCACCTCATTAGCTATCCCGTAAGTATCTCAGTGAGTGCATTGAAGGACCAAAAGTAGCAGATGTAGTGCATAGTACAGCAACCACATAATAGAAAAACAACCCACCATAGAAAGAAATGAGCAAGTAAATAAGTTCTTATCAAGAGCAGCATGTAGGCACTCACCATATTGTAATTCATGAATTATTGTTCCTTTGATTGTGTCTTCTATTTTCAATTATTTCAAGAGGTACATAGTGTCTTTTATTCATGTTGTCTTTTATCTTGTGAAGTTAAGTGGAGACTGTATGTACAGTGCCTTGCGAAAGTATTCGGCCCCCTTGAACTTTGCGACCTTTTGCCACATTTCAGGCTTCAAACAAAGATACGAAACTGTAATTTTTTGTGAAGAACCAACAACAAGTGGGACACAATCATGAAGTGGAACGAAATTTATTGATATTTCAAACTAACAAATCAAAAACTTAAAAATTGGGCGTGCAAAATTATTCAGCTCCCTTAAGTTAATACTTTGTAGCGCCACCTTTTGCTGTGATTACAGCTGTAAGTCACTTGGGGTATGTCTATCAGTTTTGCACATCGAGAGACTGAAATTTTTGCCCACTCCTTGCAAAACAGCTCAAGCTCAGTGAGGTTGGATGGAGAGCATTTGTGAACAGCAGTTTTCAGTTCTTTCCACAGATTCTCGATTGGATTCAGGTCTGGACTTTGACATTCTAACACCTGGATATGTTTATTTTTGAACCATTCCTTTGTAGATTTTGCTTTATGTTTTGGATCATTGTCTTGTTGGAAGACAAATCTTCATCCCAGTCTCAGGTCTTTTGCAGACTCCATCAGGTTTTTTTCCAGAATCAGAAATACTTTGATCCCCGTAGGGAAACTCTTTGGTCCTGTATTTGGCTCCATCCATCTTCCCATCAATTTTAACCATCTTCCCTGTCCCTGCTGAAGAAAAGCAGACCCAAACCATGATGCTGCCACCACCATGTTTGACAGTGGGGATGGTGTGTTCAGGGTGATGAGCTGTGTTGCTTTTACGCCAAACATAACGTTTTGCATTGTTGCCAAAAAGTTCAATTTTGGTTTCATCTGACCAGAGCACCTTCTTCCACATGTTTGGTGTGTCTCCCAGGTGGCTTGTGGCAGACTTTAAATGACACTTTTTATGGATATCTTTAAGAAATGGTTTTCTTCTTGCCACTCTTCCATAATGGCCAGATTTGTGCAGTATACGACTGATTGTTGTCCTATGGACAGAGTCTCCCACCTCAACTGTAGATCTCTGCAGTTCATCCAGAGTGATTATGGGCCTCTTGGCTGCATCTCTGATCAGTCTTCTCCTTGTATGAGCTGAAAGTTTAGAGGGACGGCCAGGTCTTGGTAGATTTGCAGTGGTCTGATACTCCTTCCATTTCAATATTATCGCTTGCACAGTGCTCCTTGGGATGTTTAAAGCTTGGGAAATCTTTTTGTATCCAAATCCGGCTTTAAACTTCTCCACAACAGTATCTCGGACCTGCCTGGTGTGTTCCTTGTTCTTCATGATGCTCTCTGCGCTTTAAATGGACCTCTGAGACTATCACAGTGCAGGTGCATTTATACGGAGACTTGATTACACACAGGTGGATTCTATTTATCATCATTAGTCATTTAGGTCAACATTGGATCATTCAGAGATCCTCACTGAACTTCTGGAGAGAGTTTGCTGCACTGAAAGGGGCTGAATAATTTTGCACGCCCAATTTTTAAGTTTTTGATTTGTTAAAAAAGTTTGAAATATCCAATAAATTTCGTTCCACTTCATGATTGTGTCCCACTTGTTGTTGATTCTTCACAAAAAATTACAGTTTCATATCTTTATGTTTGAAGCCTGAAATGTGGCAAAAGGTCGCAAAGTTCAAGGGGGCCGAATACTTTCGCAAGGCACTGTATATGGTCTGTGGGTTGGCCTATACATCAAGGTGTCCAGGTAGCTATGTCAACATATACAAAACCTCATTAGTTATAGTTCAACAGCATTTCATTAATACGGTCCGGCATCAACAAGTGGGGTCTACTTTAAATTTCTGCTAATCTTGCATTGGTTAAGTGGGCCTTTAAATCAATATTAACAGTATTAGACCAAGGCTATCGCCAACTACCTTGATTAATTAATCATTTAAGTAATTTCTTAAAGAAAAATGCCAATTATTTGCTGGTTCCAGCTTCTCAAATGTGAGGATTTGCTGCTTTTTTCTGTTTTGAATCATTGTTAATGGAATATCTCTGGGTTTATGACTGTTGGAAAAAACAAGCCATATGAAGATGACACCTTGGATTTTCTAACATTTTTAGAATAAACTATTGATCAAATAATACAAAAAAAATCAACAGATGAACTGATATTGTTTGTTGCAGTCCTACTAAATAACATAAATAACATTGCCAGAAGTTCCTTTTTTAAAAGTTTTTTTAATGTTGTGGAACAGCCTTCCGTTACACATCTAGTTGTTAATAACGAGACAGGCTTATAGAAGTCAGGAAATTTTCAATGACATTTTTACTTCAGCCATTAAATTATTTTATTTTGATGTGGATGTTTCTTATATAATTTGTGATGATGTAATTTTGGATTTCAAGATTTTATTGTTTAGTTTAATGTTGTATATCTTGTGTTTTGTCTTTTAACATCGTGGGACCATGTTGGAAATAAGTGTTTTCACTTTAACATGTTATCCCTTGGATTTCTTTATGTCTGCAATCCATAAATAAATCATATCATATCATAATCATAATCGTAGTCTCCTCTAATGTGCCAAGTATTATCTAATATTAACGCCCATTTTTAGGGCTGAGCTGAATATTGTGGTGACGGCACCAACACAATGTCAAACATACCTAGCAACAAAATGCTACAATTTCAATATCTACTGTATAACTTCCTCATAATCATACAGGAAATGTTTTTTAGGAAAATTATGAGATGAGGAGTAACATTAGGCACAGCCTTAATCAATTTGTCCTCTCCAGAAACTAAATGTCTTATAGTGCTAATGTGCACGTAACCTTTATACTTTTGTTTGTTTCCTTACACTTTCATCATTGTTTCACCATCTTTTCTTGTCAAATTGTAGAGATTGTACATACAAGAAAACTGTAAGTTGGCTACCAGTCTATTTTTCTAGAGTAACAATAAGCATCAAGTAAATATTCTCTACAAATTGAGGTGAAATAATTACTGAGAATTGGCTTCTACAAAAGCAAAAGGAGACTCTGCGACGGTGGGCAGAGAGCACAGACCATGGTGCCAATTAGTGAGAAGTTATTAACTGCAGTCAAACAATAATTAATTGTATTAATTCAACACTGAATATGGTCAGCTGAATGCTGAATTACAGGTTTTTAAGGAGCATGGAAATCTAGTCTGGTTGTGATGGAAATTACAAATACTTTAAATGCCTGTTTAATACGGTCAGAGAGCCTGTTTCCCATCTCTCTCAGCTTTTTCTATTTCATCGCCTACTATGAAATGTTTTTGCTGTTGCTCTGTCTAACTAAGCATGCCTCTGATGTTTAGGTCAGGTGTTTCTTGTATACGGGAAAGACACTTGATTATTAAAAAACAAAGCAAAACAAGTTGATAGGATGTGCCAGAAGAAGAAGAAGTTTGTTATTCCCAAGGGAAACTATTGTTATAGCCTAGTGTAAAAAAACACACCCATATAGGTACCACACAGGAAGCGAGAACAAAGACATCCATGCACAAGTAACATGAGAGTTTCCACATAATGCTAAACTCGTGCAACATGATTCCAAAGGTTTGAAATAATTTTAGAGAAACAAACGGAGGAACCAAATGGAGCTGCTTACAGACAAAAGATCACTGATGTTAAAGGTAAGTAGGGCTTAGTAATTTGCGATCTGTGACATTAGTCAACCTGTTGTCAGATTTCACTCCATTTCATGTGTGTTTGAATCAACATGGGTTCAACATTCAACATTCATTCTATGTGGAGCGCTCTGTTTTCTTAAAGAGACAGAAGATAGAAATGATCCCTTTGCTGTTGCACAGACCTACACCATTTGTGCATGCCCAGTCACACTAAGCAGCTCTAGCAACATTCAGACTAGCGTTCAGTTTAAGCTTGCAGGACATGGCCCAGTAACCTACTTTCGCTGCAACACGCTCTGTAACATCAGAGACGAGGCTGTGTGTCATCAGTTAACTAACCTTCACCACCGCATAGTTTCAGCAAAGAGATGCAAAAACCCAGACACAGCACTGCATAGGAAAAAATAAGAATACCAATAATCACAGTTCTGTCTCAGAAAAGGCCTCCTGCTTATGTTAACTCATAAAGATGAAATATAATACTGTAAACTGATATTCTTTGCATATAAAGGCAGTGGAGAAATAAAAATAAGAACATGAAGAAAGTAAATGGCACAAAGAAGGAGTAAAGGGAGAAAAGGCCAAAATTATGAAAGAGATTGTGATACCAGTGAATATGCGGCAAGCTAATTATGAGAAAGATTTTCATAATTGTGTATGCTACCTCATAGTAATGGGGGTAATCAGTCATAATTATGAGTCATAGTAAAATTATGAGATAAATCGTATTTGTGACAAACTCTCAAAATGATGAGACTGAAAGATAGATTATGAGAGTTCTTGTATGGCATGGCATCTTATAATAATGAGAAAGCGTCAAACAAATATGATATACTAACGCATATTCACGAAAACAGAATCTCATTACAATAATTAATATTATTGCCTACCGCAATAACATCAAACTCTTTCATTTAAACAATGTTTACTAAAACTTCCCACTGAAATGTTAACCCTTTATATCTACACTAACTACCAGGATTGCTGAGTGGTACCAGGACAATGCCATGGGTTTACCCCTTCCTCTGTGTACATCCCACCCCATTACAGTCCATGTATCAGGTGAACAGCACTATAAACCCTTAAAGCCTCAAACCATTCTTCTGTGTTTCTACAGATAAGGATAGGGATCATAACTGACTCCTGACCTGTTTTCATAAGGTTAGACCTTATACCAAAATGGAATACACCAATGTATCTAGCCCACGATGTAAATTCAGATTGTTGGATTTGGTGACAGCACTAAGAATTAGCTGAAGGGAGAAGAAGATAGCATGAGTCATGAGGCTGGCCCAAATGTTTAGCAGCATGATGCAAAAAGGAGCATATGGTGCAGTGAACAGTCAGTCAGTCATGGAACAGCCCATCCTGTCCCACTCAGCTGTCAGCACACATCCTCATCACAATTCATGTCTGCTGGGTCAACCTCAGCACTGACGCAGCAAGCCGGCAAAATGGCTCGAGCCTCAACATGAGTATACGTGGATGAAGACGCAGAATAATCATTTGGACACAGACAATTCAACACTGACATAATATGCAAGACCCTGGCTTGTTTCAACTACAACATGGGCACATAATCCAGCATCTCTCACTAATTTATGGAGAAGTAGCCTATTTGTCTCTTCATACACAAGTACACCCTCTGCATTACCCTATTACATTTATGCCACAGTCATTTAGGCTTATATTTCATTTCTCCTAAAATCATGCAATGTGTTTTCATTTTTCAGATGTAATAATCTGCCTGTGTGTGCCCCAAAACCAACAGCTGGCGCCCAGGTAGCTATGTCAACACATACAAAACTTCATTAGTTATAGTTCAAAAGCATTTCATTAATACGGTCCAGTGTCAATTAATGCGACACTGCTTCACACAATGTTAATACCAGAGAAAATGTCATTCTCTTAAAATACACTCAGTGGGGTCTGTTACCGTTAATATCATTGTGAATGAATGAAAGAGGTTATGGGTCCGTCTGGCTACAACTACAGGATGTAGATGATATTGTGACACTGGAAACCGTCTAGCCCATGCTGTTTTAAAGAATGGATTGAGCTGATGACAAAAATGGCTACATTTGAACAAGTTACATACAGAGTAATGGGGAGGGAAGATATTTTCAAACAAGTCTGGGGCTCCTTTCTGGCCTTAATAGAGGTAACGTCTGACTAAATTTGTACTGACACCTTGTATAATGAATTGGTAGATTCAGATGTAACTGGTATACTTTTTTTGTCTTTACTGGTGTTTGTTTTGTGTTGTCCATGGCTGTGTTTCATGTTGAAGCTGTATTGAATGGCTGAGTGCAGCCTGGGTTAAATTAAGGGGAGAAATGTCTGTGTTTGTTGACTGTTATACTCCCCTTTGTTTTGTTTGATAGGATGTTGTCTGTGTTTTCAGTTTTAAACAAAATGAGGGGACAGTGAAATGTCTTTTGAATGTTATGAGGTATCATAACATTAGTTCTGTTCTGTTGTCCTGTCAAAAAAATATGGCACTCAATGGCACACAGGCTAAGTTAAAGTGATGCTTATAACTTATACTGAGGAAAATGTTATGTAACCTACATGTAGTTAACAGTCATTTAAATCTTATTTTGATTTTGGTTAAAACATGAAGAAGCACCCATGCCTCAGCTAATGTGAAACTGACTGAATGTCATCCACTGATGAAAAAAATATGCTTTTGTCTATTTTTGTACAGAGGCCTTAAATATTATAAAACACATTCAGCTAACCAATTAAAGGCACGGAGAAAGAGAAAACTATGACAAAGCTATGAGCCTGTTTTCCTTCCACACGTGCCAAAGAGTTTCTACTTTTTCAACCGTTAATGTTAGCTAACGTTAAGCTAGATTTGTAACAACCGAGACGTTACATGTAACGAAACGGACCGTGTGGACCGAGCCGTTAGCACGGACAACACACAGCCGGAAACTTACCTTATTCTGTGGAATAAGGGTCAGACGAATCCAGACGGACGCTTGTGGAAAAAGGGGCTTTAACCAACAACGTCCTATATTCCTAAAAAAAAAAAGAAAGTTGCCCAGAGATGAAACTGCACCGCCGACTCCGTCTGGAAATGATGAATCCCGGTGTGCTGGGGACACAGCCTGTTGGGGGGGGGGGGATCCTGATCCAGCCAACTCACCTCACAGTTCAGTCTCACGTAAGTTAACTGAGCGCTGATCAAAACGTGTCCTGTCCACAGACACAGATGAAGGCTGAATGAAGAGATTTCTGCAGCCAAAGTGCGTCCACACTCTGAGTCCCGCCCACTGGACTATAAGCTAAATAAAGTTATGTGTGTGTGTGTGGTGGTGGTGAGTGGGTGGGTTTAAATTACACTTTTAAAAATACCCTTTAAATGAATAGTAAATGAAGAATATTTAATGCACTCATAATATATGTATGAAAAAACAACATCATTATTCTAATTGCCTGATCATGCAAAGTTTCAACAGGTTGTAAAAGCAGTGAATGTGGTCCCACACATGTTCCTACACTGATGTGCTGTGATTTGTGTGACTCGTGCTTTCAAAGGCCATTATATAGCAGATCATTACATGCTGGTCTACGTGGACTTCTATAACTGATAAGAGCAATTCTGAAAATGTAAAGACAAATGCAGGTGGTGAGATGCATCAGTCCCCCAAGTTTCACATAATCCAACAAGTCAGCACACGCTGTAGCGCCACCTTTAGGCCAATCAGTGCAATTCAGTAGTGGAAGAAGTGTTCAGTTCCTAAACACCACAATGTAAAAATGCTCCATTACAAGTAAAAACCCCTGCATTCAAAATCTTACTTAAGTAAAAGTATTATTAGCTTGTTAAAATGTAGGCCTACTTAAAGGGACAGTTCACCCCAAAATCAAAACTACATATTTTTCCTCTTACCTGTACTGCTATTTATCCATCTAGATTGTTTTGTGCCATATAGTCCCATTGTATTCAAGAAATGCAGACATCTCTACGGTCGATATCTCCAAAATTCGGCAACTCACACCAAAATAATCTAGATGGATAAATAGCACTACAGGTAAGAGGGAAAATATGTATTTTTGATTTTGGGGTGAACTGTCCCTTTAAAGTTACCCTTGTGAGTATTATATCACATATTACTGGATTGTTAATAGGCTACTAATGCAGTAACTTGTAAGTAACATTTTAGTGTTGTAACTGGTCGATGTGGAGCTAATTTTTACTTTACATACTGGGTGTATTGGGTAGTTCAATCTCTAATTTTGCCTCATATTTTATAAATTCACCATGTTTTGTAGATACAAACTTTAATCTGCAAAGTAACTGAAGTGTAGCTGTGAAATAAACGTAGTAAAGTAAAAAGCACTTTATTTCCCTCTGAAATGTAGAGTAGAATATATAATGGCATAAAACGGTAATATTCAAGCAAAGTACCTCAAAACTGTACTTAAGTATATGCACTTGATGTACTTTCCATCACTGGGGCAAATTAAAATATGTCAACAATGAGCTGCCTTATTCCATTAAACTTTTGTGCCGCTTTTGTGATCTGGAACTGAACCTGAAAGAAAGCCGACTCAAAAATCCAATAACACCACCACCACCTTCTCTTAGGATGAACACTTTATGTATATACTTTAGAAAAGACAAAGCAACCAATTACCTGGCTAACCAATTACCGGCTCAAGAGTAATGTCTCACCTTGTTTCCATGATTTCTCCATTGCTATTGCCAAGAACACAATTTAGTCTTTCACAAGTCAGAGGTGAACACCTTTTGGCTCTGATTGCTGACATACCACACATACTTCATGAAAGATTAAATGTGCCAACTAAACAGCAACTGGGACACGCTATAATTGGTAAACAGGTAGTGATTTTTGTGGTAAACCGCATGTGCTCTGAAATGTTTTGTTGTGACTCATGGTTTCAAATGAGCTGTAGGGCTTCTGATTGCTCTTGTATGATGAGTGCTTTTCTTATAGCCTGCTTATAGCCCCCTTTAAGATTAAAAAAACCCCTGCTATCTATCAATCTTTCACAAAAACTTAATTTAAAGTGATCTTGAAATTAAAAGGGCCACTGATAGTTATTTAACAGAAAAGCCTTGAGGGACCTTTTCACTGTAACAAAGAGTTTCCCTACGGGGATCAATAAAGTATTTCTGATTCTGATTCTGAATCAAGAAAGATTTGGTTCTAGACACGATTTTTCTTTAGAAAACAGCCTTGTACCTATTTTACACCTGTTGAATTTTACTTTACAAAAGAGAAAATAACAATTTCCCCTTTCCCTCACTAAAACCTATTCATGTGCAGGGTGAAGACTGCATGACGCTGTGTGAGCTGAAATAAGTCTGTTACCTGTAGCATGATAACACCCCTGGCAGCTGCCTGGATTGTTGACACTGGCCATTTCCTGAATTACTCAGATGCTTTCTTACCTTTTGTCATAAAGGTACTCACATAATATCTCATTGCTTGGCAGGCAAGCACCATTTTAAACCTGTGCTTGTTGTGAACCAGGATTCCCACCAGGAGGTCTGATGGCTGCAGTGAAGTGTCAGATTGAATAACACTAAACCTATAAGTCTTTTTGCCTCCATGTGCACACTCCAAAAATTCTGGCATGATTCAAATTTGTGGGTCCTTGAAAAGAGAGACTTGCACCAAAGCTTCTTGCCCTCTGTTGAGTTTGAAATACTAGTATGTGGAGTGTAATGGGAGTGTAACTCAGTAGTGAGAACAGGTAAAGGAGGGCAGCTCTAAACGGGGCTTAGTGGTAGAGTGGGTCGTCCACCAATCGGAAGGTCGGCTTCCCCCGGCCCACATGTCGAAGTGGCAAGACACTAAACCCCAAATTGCCCCCGAGGGCTGTGTGTGAAGGATTAATTAGTTTCTTTGTACTGATGAGCAGTTAGCATCTGCCATCAGTGTGTGAATAGGTTCATGATATGCCAAGCTTTATCATGGAGTCAAACCACACACACTCAGTGTCAAAGCGAACATATACTGCCTGTGTGCAACCAAACTTCCTGAAACCAATAACAACCAATCTGTCAGTCATGCACTTCCTTTGTGGATCACAGTGGTACTCGTTTAAAATAGGTTAAAAGATTATGCACCTCTTTTTTTTGTCAGTGTCAAAAAATAACCAAATAACTAGTGACATCACCTTGGTTTTTAGTCAAGACTCATTTCTATGACTGTTTATATTTAAGCAAATTAATGCCGCTGAAACTACAGTGCAAAAGTAGCTCATTCAGTTGTTTTTACTTGTTCTGTCAGGTTGCAAGGAACTGATGAGTACGCAGGCTTGAAGTACTCATTGCAGTATTAGACATTCTGAGGCTGTAAGTGGACATATGTGAATTTTTTGTGTGTGAATTATGTACCATTATTATAAAGGATGTGCCATTTAAATACATCAGTATGTCTAATTTGTGTGCACTTTTCAATTCTAGCTAATAATAAGCATTGTTTCGGTAATTAACCTGTGTTGTCTTGAAAATGACCAAGATGTTGTCAAAACTACATCTGAATGTACTGAAACTGCAAGCATGACAATGTTTTCTGTATTTACATCTTATAAACAGATTTCAATAAATATCCACCCAGTCTAACAAGACTAAAAACTGTAAAAATGTTCCTCATAAGTGCATTGTAACATTCTTATTAGAATCATATTGCAAGATCCAATTAATCTAAGTATATAGAAGGTCCATGCATCATAATCAAAGAGGCTCACTCTTTTAGATAAAAACTCAATAGAACACCTTTTTGTAAAATATCTGTGTCCAAATATGTAAAGATGAGTAGGACTTCCCTAACAATTTCTACTTGATATATTATGTACTGTGTATGTATGTATATGGCAGCACACAAAGCACACAAAGTATTTTTTGCATCCACAAGATGACATGTCCACCTAAAAAACAAATATCTTCAAAATCTTTCTCATAAATATGGAAACTTACTTTACCTCTCTTGAATTTTCAGAATACAAAAGCAGTGAAATGTAAATATTTATCTGACTGTTTAATACTGAAAATTATTCCTAATTTCTGTCTGAAATTGTTGGACTGAAAGTTGTACATTTGAATATTTCAATATTTATCATATTTATTCATTTTGGGAAATAAAACCGTTCAGTGTTGCATTGTTTCACTGGAGGGCGCTAACACAAAGCACCAGGTGGTCTGGGAACAACTTGAGAAAGGAGGAGGCCATTCACTAGCCTGTATTAGCTACACACACCTAGCTACTGTTAGCTAGCCGGCGGCGGCTAACGAGCAAGCTAAGACATCAGTTTGTCTTAATGTCGCCTGTCTTATCAAGTGATGGCAAGAGAACAGTGTTCACAAACCGAAGCTGGTGAGTGCTGGGCGCCTGTTTGATTTGCGACAAAACATTTTGCATTTAAACAGTTTGCAATTGTGTGTCAGCTAACGAGCTAAGTAACCGAGTACAGCCCAAAGCTAGCTGGCGTTAGCTCGGCTCAATATTAACATTAGTTAGTACCAAGCTAACACACATCTCTTTCTTTTCAGAACTGTATTACCTCATTGCCAGATTTCTGCAGTCTGGACCTTGTAAAAAATCAGCACAGGTAACCCTCCACAATAACCAAGATATTGAGTCATACCGGTTTTAAGTCGTCTAAATAAGTAGCTGGTGCTAGCAGCTAACGCTAACTGTGTCCGTCTGTTGTTAGATTCTGGTCGAGGAGCTGGAGGAGTATGAGGTAGGTTCAGGTGGACCTTTCTGTGTTTATTCTCGTGTGTGGTTTCCATAATGCTGCCTATCTGTCCGCTTTTTGGGCAACTTTTCGGTAATTTTGCCTGATATCAGATAAAGAGCGTCTTGCCGAGCCGGGACGATACAGGCAATTTTGTGGCATCTCTAACAGCTTGTCTTTTAACTTTAGTTGGTCCCTGAACGATGGAGTTGGGACGGGAAGAAATACAAACGGACCTTCCAAGACTGGGTGAGTGTGAATTGTCATCTTTAACTTTTTCATCAAATGAAGCGTATAACTTCTATTTTAATCGACAGTTACCTCTCAGCTGATGTCTGTATTTTTAATTAAATTAACCATCCAGAATATATGCGGTGGTAATGTGTTTATGTTTATTAGAACACATTTAAACATTTATATTAGTATAGGCCTGTTTGTAAATAACAATATACAGGCGTTGCTATTGTGCGGGCTAATAGGAGGAGAATAGAGACAAGGGCAGGCAGTGATAGGCTGAACCAGATCCACAGAGCTGTCAGTCTTCTGTTGGAGCCAATGAAAACACAGTTGTGGTTGCGAGCGAACCGGAAGAATAGCAAGAGATTATTTTGATTGGCTGAGCTTCTCTGCCCCTCCTCTTTCACCCCATCTCCCGCCCTCTCTCCTATATTGTTTTTCAACTAGCTGAATTACAAAACCATGCTGCAAATTATGAGTAAAACAGGAAGAGAAGAAAACAAACAAAATGTGTTTATTAACTTCTTCAAAAATTACTAGATATATGCTTGTTTGTTACACAGCTGTTTCAATTTTCTTATTGAATGTATATATGTTGTGAATCTAAAAAAATCGACTAATATTATGATTAACTTTAATTACAATTAATAACAGACATTTTTCTTTAAGGGAAAATAAATGTGACTTTGAAATTGAGCTAGACGGATAAGTCGGTTGGGCCAACACATGGGATAATATTAGCTTATTGCTGATATATTTATATTGGTGTATATATCTACCAATAGATAACAAGAAATTGCAGTTGATATGTTGTAATTTAAAAGTGTTTCCATTACATAGTTTGTTTGCCAGAGAGCACTGACAAGTTTTTCAAGAGTAAAATGTCCCAATTGGTACACATTACAGTCACAGTTCTTTAAAAAATTAAATTAAATTTAAGGGATCATTATCAAAAATGTTTATTTGTGTTATGCATAACAAATGACTATCAACTGATGTATCATTGTCAGATTTTAAAAGATATACATTGGTATCAGCTTTAAAAATCCAGGCTGTTTAATCTATTTAACAAAGCTGGAGTTCCTTTAATTTCTTGTTTGTTTGTTTGTTTGTTTGTTTGTTTGTTTTTTTTTTGTTCTAGCAATTTTACAATATTTGAGAATGTACCTGAGATGATAGTGTTTTGGTGTTATTAAATGCTACTTTTATATCTATTCTACCACTTTGTAATAGCTGTCTGTGACTCCTGCAGGTGATTTTGAACCAGCACATTCCTGCAGACTATCTGCTCCGTGTTTGCCAGCGGATAGGCCCGCTTATAGAGAAGAGATCCCACCCAGTGTTCCCGGAGTCCAAACACTTCTGGGGCTGGGAAGACAGTCCTTGCTTCGTACCACCAAAAGTAAACATTTCCCTCCCATCCACCATAGCTCTTTTCTTCTGTATTTATGGACAGTCTACATATCAATACTGTTGTGATTTTTAGATTTATTGTGTTTGTTGGCAATAGATCCGTTTCCAAATCAATAAGCATTAATTTTTCACTGTGTAATTTAGGTTGTAGCCACAAAGTATGCAGTGGCTCAGCTGTCGCTGCACTCCACCGAGGCCGTCCACCAGAACCTCCAGTCAGCAGTGGAGATCCTCCCAATGTTGGTGTGTGAAACTTTAAAAAAAAAGATTTTGTATACCCATTAAGAAGACCCAAAGCCACTAGACGTAGGGAGCTAGGGGATTTTGGCTTTTAATTCTGTTGCTTCCACTAATCATTCTCGTGTGTCTTTATATCAAGTGTCCATCATGGGTGCTCGCCAGGCCACAGGCACAGCTCGTTTCAGCCAGGCCCTGCCATCTTCCTCCTACCAACACATGAAGATACACAAACGTATCCTTGGCCACCTCTCTTCAGTCTACTGTGTGGCCTTTGACCGCACCGGTCGTCGGATATTTACGGTGAGTGATGATTTCTGGGCCAGAAGATTATTGCAACAAAACTCAATCTATAGTGTCTCACTAGTTGTGTTTCCAGCTGTCGAGTCAGATTTAAGCAAACTATTCAAATGTCACAGAAGATAAAATGCAAATTGGGCATTTCTCCATTGGTAGGGTTGAATGGCGAGAATAAATTCTTCCAGATCATAGAAAGAAGTTTTGTTAGAAAACACATTCGGGTGACAAATTAATTTTTACTCTAGTTCAGAATCTATTTTGTAAATACATTTAGGGGGTTCTACAAATCTGTGCAAAGCTAGACAGGTGATAAAATTACCACAAAATATTCTTACTGATTTAATATAGAACATTAAATACATGTCAATGAAAGGAAGACATCTGGGGGCTGTTGCTGTGTTACTTAGCATCTGATTATCTTAGCTGAGATTTAGAATGGGCTCAGCTAAATGGAACTTGCTGGGGTTTAAAACACAGCTGCGTGCTAAGTTGGGCCTGATTATTCTGTCAAAATAAACACAGGTTCAGCTGAATCGCAGCTAAATCGGATATATGATGCAGTTACCTTATGAGGTCCACCACACATGGGTGATTCAGAGAAGCAAACTTCTAAGGAAAGAATTAAGAAATACTTTTAATAATAATTTACAGTGTATGTTTTATCAGTTTAAACTAGTTTCACTTTTTTGATTTTCACAATAATAAATTTGTCTAACTACATGACACAAATTAAGCTCCCGATAACTCGCAAGCATGTTTGTAACAGTTTCATGGAGATTGACGATGAATGCTCTTCAGTCAAAGGTAGTTCCCAAGGAAACTGTCTTATTTATTTGTTGTCAATGTCTTATGTGTTTTTAGGGTTCTGATGACTGCCTGGTGAAAATCTGGGCCACAGATGACGGCCGGCTCCTGTCGACACTCCGCGGCCACTCAGCAGAGATCTGTGACATGGCCGTCAACCACGAGAATACTCTCATTGCCTCAGCAAGCTGTGACAAAACCATCAGAGTGTGGTGCCTACGTACATGTGCACCCATCACTGTTCTGCAGGCCCACGGTGCCTCCATCACATCCATACAGGTGAGACTGATGCGTTGTAAAGAAATAGGTCCCAAAGTTTTATATTAACCTCATCACCCAGATTTTCTGCACTTGTTGTTAGTTAATGTAGTATTGTGTTAAATGTCAGTCACTCCTTGCCTATGACTAATGGACACTGACTTTCTATCCCCTTAGTTTTGTCCTGCTGTCAAAGGGACAACGCGGTACCTGGCCTCCACCGGTGCAGACGGCATGGTGTGTTTCTGGAAGTGGCACTCGATCAGCATGAAATTCAAGTAAGTGTTTGAAACATCTGTCGTAGCTTTTTTTTTTTTACCTCTACTGTTTCTAGCTCTACTAAAGTTGCTTTTCTTTCACAGTAATAACTACAGCTATTGTGTTTCTCCTCTTTCCTCAGTGATCAACCAGTCAAGTTTGTTGAGCGGTCACGTCCAGGAGTACAGGTCTCAACTTCCTCCTTTAGTAGTGGTAAGTGTATTTTCCTGACTGGTACCATTTAATTTTCCAGATGTACTAATGTCCTAAGCTGTTGACACCCAGACAACTAATGACGTAACTTGGTTTTTGTTATTTAGGTTAAACTTTTACAGCATTTAATGTGAAGCACAGAAAGTGATGAAGTAGTCTGAACAGCGGGTTTAATCGTCAAAATTAGCTTATCACAGCAAATGAACAGAGACTCTCAGTGTTATGTCATTTGAGGGATACAATAACTGCTGACAAAGAGTTATAAATTAGGCAGTATAATGTACATTTTGCAAAGGTAGTCATGGTGGCCCACCTGAATTAATGCGGTGGGAACATTGTAACTTTTTAAAAACTCTACAATCTCTGTTTGCAAAATGGGAAATGTTGATAGTTTGTTTTTAAGATTCACTAGGCATATATAATTAACATATATAAATAGCGACAGAACGAGAGGTTAAGGATATACAGATATTGTTGGAGATTCACTTCCATTTCATTCTATGTTTACTGTTAATAGGTGGTATGTTCATGGCTACCGGTGGCACTGATCATTTGATCAGGGTCTACTACCTTGGTGCTGAAACTCCTATGAAGGTCTCTGAGATGGATGCTCACACGGTAAGATACAAAACGCAGTAGCTGCATCATTCTTGTTCCACTCTGTTTTAGTCTTTAAACTTTATTTAAACAGGGTCTCTGTAACTTAAATACATCTTGTTTTTCTGCTTGTTTAGGATAAAGTTGTAGTTGTCCAGTTTAGCAATAACAGTGACAGGTGAGTGTGTTTGCTGAGATCTATGCAGACTTCCAACTGTTTTTTGTGGTTTTCGAGCCTCTGAAAGTTAAATGTGTATATGTGTCCAGCCTAAGGTTTGTGAGTGGCAGTCGCGACGGCACAGCCAGGATTTGGCATTACCAGCAACAAGAGTGGAAGAGCGTCACTTTAGACATGGCTGCCAGGCTGCCTGGGTAAGAGAGTAAACGGTATTAGAGAGCTTCATGATGACATTTCTGTCTCCGTAAACCGCTTAGCATTTTATGTCTGATGGGATATTTTCCTCCAGGAGTACTGTTGCCAATGGGGATGATAAAACCAAGCTGGTGGTGACCATGGTGGCCTGGGACCGTGCAGATAGCACCATCATCACAGCAGTGTCAAACTACCTGCTCAAAGTGTGGAGCACAACAACTGGACAGCTGCTGCATGTTTTATCTGTGAGTGGCTGAAACTGCCATTTCTACTGTGTAGCTCCTTTAGGATAAAAAATGTATAAAACAAACTGACTGCCCTGTGCTCTCTCTCTTCAAGGGTCACGATGATGAGGTGTTTGTGATGGAGGCTCACCCATTTGACTCCCGCATCATGCTGTCTGCTGGCCATGATGGCAACATTTACATCTGGGACCTGACCAAAGGAGCCAAGATCCGCAACTTCTTCAACATGGTAATTGATCGACAATGAGAATCACCCGCCAGTAGTGTTTTGTTTTGTTTTTTTACACCGTCATTGAGTTCATATTAAAATGTGTTTCCAGATTGAAGGGCAAGGCCACGGTGCTATTTTTGACTGCAAGTTCTCAGCTGATGGGCAGCATTTTGCCTGCACTGACTCACACGGCCATTTGCTGATCTTTGGCTTCGGCTGCAGCAGACCATATGAGAAGGTAAGAGCAGATAACTGTTGGTAAAAATATATTTACCCTAAAACTCACTCTATCAGCTCCTCTTTTTTTTTTCTTCTTTTTTTTTTAAGGAACAACATTGAGAATCAATACAGTTAGACATCATGCTGGATTTGTGGTTACACTCACTGTTCTTTAATCATAAGACCTGAATTTAAGCCAAAGTGTCACCAAGGATCCTCTTGAAATATTGTAGGGAAGGCTGCTAATAAAGAATCTCTCTATTGTAATTTGCTCTGTGTCCTGGTCTGCCCTATGGAGGGTGGCAAGCAAACAGCAATTTAAACTCTTTTTTTTACCTCATCATCGTCATCAAATGTACTCTTGGTTCCCTCCAGATTCCTGACCAGATGTTCTTCCACACGGACTACCGACCTCTTATTCGTGACTCTAATAACTACGTGCTGGACGAACAGACGCAACAAGCCCCACACCTCATGCCTCCACCCTTCCTGGTGGATGTCGATGGGAATCCTCACCCTCCTCAGTACCAGCGCCTGGTGCCAGGAAGAGAGAGCTGCAAGGAGGAGCAGCTAGTACCCCAGCTAGGATACATGGCTAACAGTAAAACCTGCTCCCTCATTACTCATACCATTATGAATACTTGCACAGTTTGACCTTAGGAAATATAAGTGACAGAGATTGACCCAAGGTCTGCCTTTTTGTTACTTAGGCGATGGAGAGTTGGTTGAGCAGGTACTTGGCCAGCAAACGGCAGAAAACAGAGAAAGCCTATTGGACAATCTCATCAGACAGCTGCAGAATGAGCAGGACGAGCGTCAGAATGCAGAAGAGCAGGCTGAAGAGGTTGAGGGTATGTTTTACTTTACATTATGTAAGCAAATCATTTTACACTGATTTTGTGTTTTACGTTATGTTCTTGGTTTGTCTACGTGTTCGGTGTGCCATAAATTCTGCGATTTTATTGTAAAACTGTGAGCATGAGCATTGTGTGGATACTGTAAGTGTCTTCTATTGCCAAAAATGCCATATTTCCCAAGGAACACATTGTCATAACAAACACGTTTTTTTTCGTATTTTCAGCTGATAATGTAGCAGAGATGGTGGCCTCCTCTCCAGCTGTTGGACCACGCAGAAGTAGGCAGGTGGATGGCGTGTGGCAGATGCAGCATAATGCCCTGCGTAGTCAAGTGGCCACCGAGAGGGACCTGCTGGCCTGGAGTCGAAGAGTGATGGTCAATGAAGTGCCGCATGGGACATTCAGGTGAGGCAGATGGAGGGAATTTCATTAGACGTAAGGACACTACAGAGAGATTAGATTTTTAAACAAATCAATCTTTTTTACATACATTTTTTTAGCAATTGTGTACATTCTATGATGGAAATGATTATTATTTATTAGAGTTTTGGAGGAGTGCAGACAAGCCAAAGGCGACATGGAGTGTTCTCTATACAATGCCGAGAGAAGGAAGAAACCAGTAACTTGTGCACCCAAGGTACACTATTCTTCACTTCACAGTTGTTTTCACAAGTCAAAAATACTGTTTATGCCATTTCATTCCTGCTCTGCTCATTTTCCACCCTCCTTCCACACAATATAGAGTGATCCAATGACTTCACGCCTGCGCTCCCTGCGACCAACCAAGAAAAAACAGCAACACCATGCCTATCAGACCCGCTCAGCTCAGGTCCGACGTCCTGGGACCAGGAGTCGAAATCCCAGCAACCGCCGTAACTCTGACAGCCAGATAGAGTCTGACAGTGATGGAGATGTATGTTCCGTCTTTCTACTCTACATATCCCAACATGACCTGCAGAATTTTGTGTAATGTCTAGAACATTCAACAGTCAGTCAGTTACAACAACTTTCATCTTCCAATATGTGTAATATGATATTTTGATCATATATTTTATAATGCTTTTTAAAATTAAATGTTGGAAAAGAGCAATTATTTTATTAAGTCACAAAAGCTGCCATTTTAACTGGCTGAAAATAAAAATGCTGTGGAATGGAAAATGGAAATTATGTCACAAAGCCAGAAACAAGCATTATTTGTCAACTGCCATTCATAATAGTAAAGGTGCTCTGTCTTTTTGTTGACAGGCAGCAGAACAGGTGGAGCAAAGTGATGCCTCCTCTGATGGTGAAGCTCAGTGGCAGAGTGAAAGCAGCTCCAGGTAAATAAATATCTTTGACTGAGCAGTGTTTTCAAGATGTAGTTACAATCACCCAACTAACAACACCCCTCTTTAATTCTCAGTAACTCCTCCAGTGACTATTCTGATTGGACAGCCGATGCTGGGATCAACCTCCAGCCGCCGAAGCGACCAATCAGGAGGCCCGTACAGCCCCAAGGTTACAGCAGCTCTGAGGAGGAAGAAGGCAATGACCAGGCAAAGGAGGCCAAGAAGAGGGACAATGAGAAGAGGAAGAAGCCCAAGGAGACCAAACAGGTGAGCTAACATGATGTGCAGCTCCTGTACTCACAGTGACATGTCTTTGTGGAAAACATTAGTTGTGCTCCAACAGCGCGGTGCTCGCTGCAGCCTGACCACACAGTACAGGAGAAATCTTGTATGTAAACATTTTGTTCTAACAAACTGTATATACTTAGAAACCCACGTCCTCTCTGGCTGGACTCGATGCAGAGGAGTGGCTGCCACCATCATGGATAATGGAGACCATCCCACGCCGCTCTCCTTTTGTTCCACAGATGGGAGATGAGGTATGGAGTGCCACACTAATATCCAGAAAAATACATTACATTACATGCATTTTGATCATGGTTCTCCTGTCCCCCTTCAGCTCATCTACTTCAAACAGGGCCATCAGGCCTACGTCCGGGCTGTCCGCAGGGCCAAGGCCTACAGCATCAACCCTCAGAAACAGCCGTGGAACAAACTCGACCTCAGGGTGAGGCACAGTTTTATCTAAAAACCAGCGAACAGGACCTTACATGCTCTATTAGACGAGCTGTTCGGAAAGTAACTTTCTGAAACTGGTAATCCGATGGTCATGCCCACTTTCCACTGCCGTTGGCTAGAGGTCTAAGCCCTCAGCAAATTCTTACCTTCACAATCCTCACATTCCTACCTCCACCACTGTTCATAGCTAAACCACATAGTTCACCTCTGTATTGGATAAATACTAATAAATATTGCAGGTTTGTTAGGTTATTAGGTTATCAGTTCATTTTTTTGCCATGCTAGTGACATGGCTCTAGGGAAATTTTAGTATGTCTAATATTTTGGTTTATGACCAAATGCAAAACTAATGACATCCCCATCAGCCTGTTGGGCTTGGTGCTAATTAGCAAATGTTAGCATGCTAACACACTAAACTAAGCTGGTGAACATGGTAAACGTTAAACCTGCTTAATATCAGCATGGTAGCGATGTCATTGTGAGCATGTTAGCATGCTGATGTTAGCGTTTAGCTCACCACTGTGCATAAGTACAGCCTCACAGAGCTACTAGCATGGCTGTAGACTCCTAGTCTTGGTAATTGAACATTGGAATGGGCTGATTAAGTAACTTTTAACATGGCTTGATAGTTTGTGCTATTGGGCTGCTGCCCAAATCATGTTACCTTGCGAGGAAGCTGTGTTCGCAAGATCACACGGCAAATGTGTGTAGCCGTAGTCTTAACTTGTTTTCATTTTTTGTTTTGAGAAGTTCTGTTCTTCATCTTGCTCATTCATCCTGAGTCTTACCTTTTTGTGGATTTTCTTCTGCCCCTTCAGGACCAGGAATCTGTGAAGGTGGTTGGAATTAAATATGAAGTGGGACCTCCCACCCTTTGCTGCCTAAAACTGGCTTTCTTGGACCCAGTCTCAGGGAAGATGACCAATGACTCTTTCTCCTTAAAGTGAGCATTTATATACAGTATGTACAGTACAAGATAATACATGTAAATTTAGGCATATGTATTTCACAACTTTTTCATTCCCACACTCTAAAGGTACCATGACATGCCTGATGTCATAGATTTTCTGGTACTGCAGCAGTTTTACAACGAGGCTAAAGAGCACAACTGGCAGCCAGGTTAGTCTTTTGAAGTGATGTGTTCACCACTCACGTTCATTGTTGTGGAGAGTCCTTAACTTGTGTTTGATCATGTCTTCACTTTGCTCTCTTCAGGTATGAGGTTCCGCAGCATCATTGATGATGCCTGGTGGTTCGGCTCTGTGGAGGACCAGGAGCCTCTGCAGCAAGAGTATCCAGATAGCCTGTTTCAGTGCTATGCAGTAAAGTACGTCTGTATCTCTCTGCAGTGTTGTTGCTTCTGGAGGAGTACTCTATCAGCAGTGCTCTCTGTTAATATCTTGTTCTTCTTTGCTCACCAACTGTCACTTTTCATTAAAGTTAAATCAAATAAGCGATCGCACACAGCATGGTTTAATAACTAACTCTTTTTTTTTTCTTCTTTTTTTTCTTGTTTCATCAGGTGGGATAATGGTGAGCGTGAGAAAATGAGTCCCTGGGACATGGAGCCTATTCCTGAGGAAGGTCAGTAGTATTATTTAGTTTCTATTATTAGTTTGTTAAATTACAGATTAAATATCAAATGATTTCACAAAATTTAGAACACAATTTCCACCACAAAAACTGCAGATGAATATACATTCAGTATAAAACATGCTTTCCATTCAAATTGGACACTATATTAATGTTATTAGATTTTACAAAAAAAATGGCATTTCATGGTGATACATTCCCCCTCATTGAATTAATTTTTTTATTCAGTATAGACCAATCAAATATATAAAAACTTTGTTCTTCACCCTCCGCGGGTGGTCTCATCCTTCGAGCTCGGGTCCTCTACCAGAGGCCTGGGAGCTTGAGGGTTCTGCGCAGTATCTTTGCTGTTCCCAGTACTGCACTCTTCTGGACCGAGATGTCTGGTGTTCTTCCAGGGATCTGCTGTAGCCACTCCTCCAGTTTGGGGGTCACTGCCCCGAGTGCTCCGATGACCACCGGCACCACTGTTGCCTTCACCTTCCAGGCCTTCTCCAGCTCTTACACCCTGCAGTTATGCAGGCTAGCGTACAGTCTCAGGGTGCTGGATTTGGGATTGAACCCTCCATGAGTCGATGTCCTGCTCGCTCTTAGCATATAGCTTGATGTCATCCATGTAGAGGAGGTGACTGATGGTGGCCCCGTTCCTGAGTCGGTATCCATAGCCAGTCTTGTTGATTATTTGGCTGAGGGGGTTCAGACCTATGCAGAACAGCAGTGGGGACAGAGCATCTCCTTGGTATATGCCACATTTGATGGATACTTGTGCAAGTGGCTTGCCATTGGCCTCCAGGGTGGTTTTCCACAGCCTCATCGAGTTTGCAATGAAGTCTCTTAGAGTCCTGTTGATGTTGTACATCTCCAAGCATTCAGTGATCCATGTGTGCGGCATTGAGTCATATGCTTTCTTGTAATCAATCCAGGCAGTGCGCAGGTTGGTGTGTCGGGCTCTGCAGTCTTGGGTGACTGTTCTGTCAACCAGGAGTTGGTGTTTGCCCTTCTGTGCTTTGCTCATGTATTGATCCATGTGTCCACTTATCTAAGCCGCGATGATGCCTGACATGAGCTTCCATGTTGTGGAGAGACAGGTTATTGGCCGATAGTTGGATGGGACTGTACCCTTTGCAGGATCCTTCAGGATTGTGCGCCATTCAGGTAAGCCATTCAGGGTGCGTCCCATCTCTTAGCAGCTGGTTCATTTGTGCTGCTAGGCGCTCATGGAGTGCAGTGAGCTTCTTTAGCCAGTAGGTGGATCCTGTCAGGGCCCGGTGCTGTCCAGTTCTTCATACCTGAGACTCTTTCTTGGATGTCTGCCGCTGTGATGGTGACTGGATTCTGTTCAGGGAGGTTGCTGTGGTCCTTTCTCAGAGCCGCGAGCCACTGTGCATCGCTGTTGTGTGATGCCTCCCTCTCCCATATACTTTTCCAGTACTGCTCCGTTTCCAGCCTTGGTGGGTCTGCTCTGCTGTTATTACCCTGCCATTGAGCGTACACTTTCGCAGGTTGAGTTGCGAACAGCCGGTTTATTCTTCTGGCTTCTTCTGACTTCTCTCCGGGCCTCCTTGATTTTTTCCTCTAACCTTCGTTTCTATGGTGGGTACTGTCTCTCATGGTTGCTCTTGTAGCCAAGCATCTCTAGGATCACTGCTGCTGAGGCGTATATCAGCTCATTGGTTTCAGTGATGGATGTGGTAGGGATCGCTGCCGCTGTGATGGTGACTGGATTCTGTTCAGGGAGGTTGCTGTGGTCCTTTCTCAGAGCCGCGAGCCACTGTGCATCGCTGTTGTGTGATGCCTCCCTCTCCCATATACTTTTCCAGTACTGCTCCGTTTCCAGCCTTGGTGGGTCTGCTCTGCTGTTATTACCCTGCCATTGAGCGTACACTTTCGCAGGTTGAGTTGCGAACAGCCGGTTTATTCTTCTGGCTTCTTCTGACTTCTCTCCGGGCCTCCTTGATTTTTTCCTCTAACCTTCGTTTCTATGGTGGGTACTGTCTCTCATGGTTGCTCTTGTAGCCAAGCATCTCTAGGATCACTGCTGCTGAGGCGTATATCAGCTCATTGGTTTCAGTGATGGATGTGGTAGGGATCGCTCTCAATGCTGCATTCACATCTTCTAGGAGACTTTCTGATAGCCGTTGTAGTTGGCATCGGGGGTTGCCTTGCATTCATCCTCGGCATGATCTTATCTTTCAGGTCAGTCGCTGCCTCGTTCAGCGTGATTTCTCTTGGGGCTTCGTACCCAATCTCTGGTTGGGGAGCTGCTGGTTGCTCCCCTCTGACCTGTAGTCCTGGCTCCCCCTTGCCGTAGCATTTGTGTTGTATCTCATCAATCTCAAGTTGTGATAGCAGTTGCCGCTTGTGGATGTTGGAACACTGAGCTACTAGTTGCTTCGCTGTAAGCCTTGATTGTGGGTTTCGAAGTAACCATTCATCCCACATCCTGTGCATGTAACCCCTCTGACTAGGGTTACTGGAGTAGTAGCATTCCAACAGAGCCTTATTATCGCATCTCGCCCATCTCCGTCTTGTTCCAGTAGCCCATTTGTCGTCTCGATGCCCTGGTTCCCCAACACCTGACACAGACCTTGTTTGGCCGGGCGACGTCTGAGCCGGCGTGTCATGTATTCCATTGTCACTCATCATCATGAGTTAGGCAGCAGCGTGAAGGGTCTTGCCTAAGGACCCACACTGGATGATGGGTCATTGCTCATTGCGCTCTGAGGGGGATTCGAATCCTTGTTCCCCCGTGTCCCGTGGCCTACCAAATGGAGCTATCCAGCCGTTCCACACTGGATGATGAGATAGATAGATAGATATATATATATATATATATATATATATATATATATATATATATATATACACCAAGCGATGGCAACATCAGGAAAAAGGAACATGAGAAATTAGAGAAGTACCAAGGGCTCAGAGAAGAGCTGGAGAAGGCCTGGAAGGTAAAGGCAACAGTGGTACCCGTGGTCATCGGAGCACTCGGGGCAACACCAGACATCTCGGTCCAGAAGAGTGCAGTACTGGGAACAGCAAAGATACTGCGCAGAACCCTCAAGCTCCCAGGCCTCTGGTAGAGGACCCGAGCTCGAAGGATGAGACCACCCGCGGAGGGTGAAGAACAAAGTTTTTTTTAAATTTTTTATATATATATATATATATATATATATATATATATATAGAAAGAAAATACTCCATGGATTATATTCAGGAGTATATTCATTAAAATCCACTTCCGTATATTTTCATAAATATTTTCCATCAATATTTATGTTATGTTATATTTATTTTGTTTTAAAGCTGTAACTCCCTATTGTCATTACTAAAGAACTTAGATTTCAACTTACTAAATTCAGATTTCTGTATGAATGTTGTCAAAACTAGCAAAGCATTTTTTAACATCTGTTTTTGTTATCTAAAAGGTATGTCTATGTATTTTATTTTTTACAGAAAACACATGTATTATTATCAAACCAAATGTTTGTCTGTAAAGATTTAGTGTACAGGTGGAAATCAGTAGGTTGGAAACACCCTGGACTTTACAAAAGCAAGGAACAATGGCTCCTTTACTTTCCATAAAGATGGCCATGTGTTTTCCAGACAAAAGGGCCTATTATTTTAGCATTTAGGGACTTCAACCTGTTCGTAATGGTGATCACTTAGATATTCTTGAACAGTTAACAGTTGGGAACCTTATCACAAAAGACTTTACGAACATTCCTATCTATTTTTGCTTTATTTATGTGTTGAGCAATTAACTAAATACTGCTTCATTTTCTGACACATTTTGTGGCTCCATCAGCTGCATTGCCAGAACACGTTGGTGATGGCGTGGAGGTAGCAGAGGAGGAGATAAAGGCTCTACTTTACAGGCCTCAGGAAGGAGAATGGGGGGCTCACACACGAGATGAAGACTGCGAGAGAGTCATCCATGGCATTGATCAGCTTCTTACACTGGGTATGCCACCAAAGGGTTGATAACAGTTTGTTTGTTTGCCGGAAAAGTCTGGTCTCGTTCATGTCTACCACGTATAATCTCATTTCTGTTTGTCCATAGAGGTAGCAAAAGCATTCACGTCACCAGTAAATCTGCGGGACTACCCTCTGTACTGCACTGTGGTGGCTTACCCCACTGACCTCAGCACTATCCGCAAACGACTGGAGAACCGCTTCTACAGGTGGAGCAGCGCACATAACCTCACACAGAATCGCACATTTTATCTTCACCATAAATTCAAAGTCCTGATGCCAAAGTGTTGACATTTGAGCTTAAAGTGCAGATGTTCTTCTCTGCTGCAGGCGGATCTCTGCATTAATGTGGGAGGTGCGCTACATTGAACACAATGCCCGCACTTTCAACGAACCCCAGAGCCCTATTGTAGCATCTGCCAAGGTGGTGACTGACGTTCTCCTGCATTACATCGGGTAAGACTCCACCAAGTTCGTGTTATACTTCTTATGTTATAGCTACCTCATCGATACTTCAACACTGGAGTAACAGTGATGAATACATGTGTCTGATTCCTTGGCCCTCTGTCTCCTTCAGGGACCAGAGCTGCACAGACATCTTGGATCTGTATCACAAACTGAAGTCTGAGGTCAGCAGTGGAGGAGAAGCTGAGGTGAGAGAGTTGGGTTGTGTAAAGTATACAAGTGGTTTTTAACATTATAGTGACTGCTTTTTCTTTACATTATTGTTTTTGCTGTA
The DNA here is from genome assembly GCF_020085105.1 of Siniperca chuatsi. NCBI lineage: Eukaryota > Metazoa > Chordata > Actinopteri > Centrarchiformes > Sinipercidae > Siniperca > Siniperca chuatsi. The sequence continues at coordinate 9,947,058 of NC_058055.1, forward strand.
AATAGTCATTTGGGTTTGTACGTGTTCCTTTGCAGGCTGAGTTGGATGTGGACTCTGACACTCCAGGAACATCTACAGGACATCGGGTAAGAGGGACCACAGTCCAGTGTACCACAACAATCCACCTTAGACCATCACATGATTTAAAATCATCTGCAGTAGCTCCACTCTTAGTTAATTTAATTTTCTCTCTGCCAGGGAGCCAACCTGAATTCTAAGAAGCGTGGTGTGGCTCTGGATGTGAAAGCATGGCGAGGTCAATGCCGAGAGCTGCTGCGTCGAATGATAGCCTCGCCGGATTCAGAACCGTTCAGACGGCCTGTGGATCTCTTTGAGTATCCGGTAAAACAACATCCAGAACAATCGTCACTTGCAGTTATAAGGCCACTGACACCAGAAAACACTTCACACAACTTGTAATAACATTAGAAATACATGCCACAGGTGTAGAAGTAAAAGCAGAAGTGAAATTAAAATGAATCTGTGTGTACATGAACATTTTTACTCTCAACCTTGTTTTGTTCAGGACTATCGAGATATCATTGACACTCCCATGGATCTGGGTACAGTGTCAGAGACGCTGGTTGAAGGGAATTATGAAAACCCGATGGAGTTTGCCAAAGACGTGCGCCTCATTTTCAGCAACTCCAAAGCATACACACCTAACAAGAAATCACAGGTGAAGTAACATCCCTGGGATTAAAAAAGTACTGTAACTATAGCTGAGTAAAGTCTGACAAAGTAGTAGTCTAGTAGTTTCATTACAACTTTCTTGTTTTTATGTCTAGATCTACACCATGACCCTCAGCTTGTCGGCCTTCTTTGAAAAACACATCATTTCCATCATCTCTGACCACAAGTCTGCCATTCAGAACGAACGGCGGTCTCGTCAGAGACTCAGTTACAGGGACAGATTGCACAACGGAGGCAGCTCACCGCCGATTAGTCCATCCCCCAGGTACTGAGCCTCACTCACAAACCTGTCACTCGACATTCCACATTATCAAGTTATCTTTTTCTCAGTGTACACCGGGTGCCTGCTCATATGTGCTGCATTAAACTAAAGGCCTATTTTACACTTTACATTCAGCTTTAGAAATACTGAAAATATGGTTTCTTGTTGGTTTCTGTTCAATTTCTGCTGAGAAATTATTCTAGTCCTGGTCTAAAAAGGTGTTTCAAAGCCTTAAATTTTGCAGGCACCCTGCTATTATGTAATGTAGTTAGTTAATTATTCTGACATGTTGTGTCTTTTCTCTGTTTCCATTTGTCCAGTCCTAAAGGGAAGCACAAGTCAGGGAAGGTGTCAAAGCCAAAAAAATCCCAGACCTCAACCAAGAATCGTTCTCAGAGACCACATCAGGGTATGACTGCGCTATTCTGGCTTCATGTGTTTTTAGGTCCCTGGTATTGTACTTACTGTAAATTGTTGTTGGTATCAGTGTTGGGGAAGTAAAAAAAAAGAAAAAAAAGATTACTCTTCCAAGTTGTAATGGAATTAATTTAGTCATTAATGAGAAAAGTATTGTCATTACTTTTCGTTTGCATTGCTTTCTAAAAGTCTTACCAGCTCAGTAAAAGCCGAGGCTGGTTCAACTTTTTTGCTGGACAACCCTGCGTTTTTTGTTTCTTCCCGCTGGAGCCCCCTGTGTTGGCACCCCTGCTAGGCTGTAGACTGGCCTCATTCAAATGAATGAGAGGGCTGCATTTTTTCACTCAACAAAGTTCCTCTGCCACCAGTTTTACATGGGCATGGGCAGATTGCTTGTAGGGTTTGCTGCTGTGGACAAGTGATGAATATCTCCACTTATCAAAGAATCATATTATTAATTTTACTGTGGTGTTTTACTGTTGTGTGCACACATTCTGGCAGCAGAATAAAATACATTTTACTTTATCGATATAGTACTGACACACGTTTGAATTCAGCATGTTGTAGCAAACAGTAATTATATGTGTAAAGCAGTAACACAATTTTCAGTGATACTGTAATTGGGTTATTACTGAAGATGAAATGTAATGCATTATGCTACTGATGTACTGTGAAAAGTAATACGATTACAGTCCTGATTAGTAATTAGCCCTGTGTTGTTGCTTTAGCTCAGCAAAGCAGCAGTGTAGCAGAGGAAGAGGACATCCAGCCTTCTTCCCCAAGTTCAGGGACAAGCAGCGGGAGCAGAGACGAGGGGCCACATCGGGTGACCCGCAGCCAAGCAACTCCAGAGAAGAAGTCAGGTATCACAAGCAGTGCATTCTAACCAAAATGTATCATCGTCTTTCATTTTGATGTGACTTTAAAGTTATGGTGCAGAAATGAACCATCGTCCTCTTGTGTTGCATCAGGGCACCAGCGTAACTTGCATCTAAGTAACGGCTCTAGACAGCGCCACAGGCGAGAAGCGCTGCAGTCTGACGACGATGAGGAGGCTTCCGGATCCAACAGCTCCTCGTCAGAGTCATCCTCCACCTCATCGTCCTCGTCTTCCTCGTCATCGTCGGACAGTGAGAACAGCTCTGATTCTGAGATGGAGAAGTACGTGGAAGGGGGAGATCACGACTACAGCAAAGCCCCCTGCCTGTCGGTACGCCTCTTAGCTAAGGGCAAGGTGGCAGTCTCAGGGAAAAGGAAACACAAGGGAGGAGAGGACGTGGCACAGAGACATAAAAGAGCACGAGTGCAGCTGCCAGTAGAGCAGGGGGAAGATGAGGAGGATGAGGATGAAGAAGAAGAGGAGGAGGATGAAGAACAGCAGCAGCAGCAGGTGATTGTAAGACAAGAAGAAGAAGAGGAGGAAGGAGAGGAGGAGGATGAAGAGGAAGAGGAGGAGCCCGAGGAGGAGGAGGAACCTGAGGAGGAGGATCCTGAGGAGGAGGAGGAGGAGGATGAGGACAACTCTGATGAGGTGCAGAGAGGGGCTGCAGCGGCAGTAGCAAGCAGTCCAAGAGGCAGCCAGTGCAAGACTCGGCGGGTCAACACACGCAACCAGGGCCGCAGGACAGTTCTGTACAGGGACGACTCAGAGGATGATGGCCATGGGTCGAAGGAAGACCCCCTCAACCTGGGTATGTCCCGCTCAGGACGGGTACGCCGTATGACTGAGAAAGCCCGTGTCAGCCACCTCATGGGCTGGGGGCACTGACACGTCGCCCCTTTTCAAACCTCAATAAAAAAAAACTGTTAAACAAGAGTAATACTTCAGGGATTTTTTTCTTTCTTTTTGTACAAGTGTGTATATATAATATACGTATATATGGTTTTCTTTTTATCTGAGACTGCTTATGACTGTCAAACGATAGCTGGTGCTCATGATATGTCGACAAGGAGTTTCCTTCCCTGGTCAACAGAGCAACTGTTCAACACGGACCTTCTCCAACTGGACTAACTCACCTTGGCCTTACTGCTCACTGGAGGAGCCTTTATGACAAGGCACTGCTCTTCTTCCCCTCCTCGTCCTGTGCGTTCCACATCTAGTACTTAACACTATACCACCTCCTTTCTACTCCTCTCATCCCTCCCACACCTTTTCTTACTCCTGGTCACCAAAGAAGGATGTGGAGATGCCAAATAATGGTGCTCATATTTTATTTCTCTGTTTTGTTGATTATTCTCAGCAAGTAATTTAACAAAACTGCTAGTGGTCACTAGTCCAGTCACGACCACTGTGAAACGTGCAGTATCACTTAAGGTCACTGATGTCAACTTTTTTGGTACTTGGTCTTTCCTCACAACCATAAGCCTTAGTTTTCAGGGTTCACATCAGTCAGATTTTGTTCTATCTGTGGCTGGAGTCAAGAAAAGTGTAGTTTGGGTACTAGCAATACTGAGGAATCAGACTTAAGTCAGTAGAATACAGTACTATAGTAATACCCCAGCTCCTACAGCCCTTACCAGACAACTTGACGTCCTCGGCCTGTGAATGTTTAATGCTTTCTCTTCTTCCCTTTTGGTGGTGTTGATTGGTTTTCGGCTCTTCAATTCTTGTATTTGGTTGGAATTGGGTGCTTGTTTTTTTTTTTTTTTTTTTTTTTTTGTTTTAAGGGCAAAAGTGAATCATCTTTTTTTAGTTTTTTTTTTTTTCCTTGGGTAAAAAAGCCACTGCATCCTGTTTGTATTTGTACTGTTGTACTCCCTGATGGATCAGACCTGCATCTGTTCATGGTTGCTTCCATCACACATTCTCCACCCAGCATGTGCAAAAGCAAAGGGTCCCTGGCCTACTCTCTTCCACAGAAATATTTATTTTTCCATTGTATTATACTTGGGTTACTTTTAACTATTTTGTACGTTAATAGTGATGAGGAAAAGGAAATATTTGCACATTTATCTACTCCATGTGGCAGCTGAGTAATACAAATATTAGAGAAAGGAGAAGAGATGAAACCTCATGATTTTTGTGTAAGAATGTTTAAACTGTGCCAGCACACATTACTTCAGTCTTTTTTTGTTTTTAATTTGAACAAGTAGCAAGTTAAACCTGTGTATGATGAAGCTGAAGGTCTCATATGATTCGCAATCTTAATCATGCTTTCTTTTGGCTTAAAGCAACCATGGATAAGCCCTTTGTTAGTATGTTGTGCCATCCCCCAATGCTTTCTCCATGATGTACTACAATCATATGTTTAGTTGGTGTCAGAGTCACTGTGTCTAGTTTTTCTGCATAGTTTTATAATGAGTGATTCCTGCCCTCTGTATTGGGATTACATCAAAATGGGTGCATCCTTTTTTTTGTTGCACAAATGTTTACTTTAAAGCTTGTGCAGTCGTTGGTTGGTAAATCAATTGAGTCAGCGTCCAGTCAGGAGAAACCAGGAAAGCTGACTCACAAATTCTCATTTCAACACTGGGTGCTCTAATCCAAACACACCTCCTCATCACTCTGCCTCTGTGTGGTCGGTGACATAAGAGAGAGGCCTCGGGGGTTATTTTGTTTGTTCAATTTTTTATTTTTTTGGGGGTGGGGGCTGAAGAGTTTGGTTAGTGTCAGGTTCTCAGAGATAAAAACACACAAATCAGCATCTAGGGTGCTCCGAGTGGCAGCATTAACTGGCATCTTGAAATTATTCTGGTTGAGTGCGAGAAGAAGATTCATATTTTGGAATCTTATTTTCGTATAGTAGATGGCTCTTAGTCTTGCCTCAAAGCATCACATTAGTTGATGACAAATACAACAATGAGATTCTACTGTAGGTGGAATAAGCTTATGTGTCTTTTATACACAATGTTTTGATTGTATGTGTTTCCTTTTTTAATAAAAAATTGGATTTCTCAAAATGAATTAGTTGTCTAGATGTGTGTGGTCTCGTTCTTTCATGATTTCTGTCTGTGTTAAGCCAGCATAGGCTTCAAGAGCTATTCACCAGCACTGGGACTGAGTCATATGAAGTCTTTATGATCGTAGGGTCATAAACATGCACCGAAGGCAAAAATTCAAGAGTTACAGAATACTGAGACTGTCTATCGACTGTGATAGACAGTCGTAAACCTGATTGTACTGTTTGCAGCTGCATTAATGCACTGAAAGCTGGGGTGAGTCAGATGAGGAACAAACAAGGTTGAGCTGTGACGCATCATGCTCTGCCACAAATAGAAAATGCAGATGCTGGAGGATCATGGGAAACAAAATGGATCAGTGTATAAAGATGTAAAGGTCGCTTTAAAGGATGCTAAGGGGGCAAAGCAAAGTGTGTCAAATGTACATGCTGGTAGAACAAATGAAGAAAAGGTGACAAAGTGTATAAATCAGCTGTGTTACCGTGTCAAAAAAACAGCCTGATTATTAATCTCTATTAAGTGATTAATGAAAATCAGACCTACTTTACTTGAACTTTCCAGCACTGATAATATTAAGTGACTAAAATGTGACATAAAAAGGCAGAGTTATCACAACAGTGGGAATAGCAGTGTGCAGATGTTCAGTTTCTGGGTTATGGCAGGTAAAGATTGTGTTGGCCAAAGCTTGTGTTCTATACTTCGTCAGGATTAAAAATAGGCTCAGGATTAGGATTACATAGTCTGTATGTATGTAGAAATCTAGCAATATACAAATGATGCTGGTGTTTTTCATCAGGTAATTGGGTATCAGTAGTGGAGTACCCATATAGTGTGTTATTGGAAAAGTTTGTATAATCTATATGAAGCATTTAGGAACTAGAAACATACTGATCAACCTTCACAGGACTCCAAATAGACAGCTCTCTAAATTATGTAGCATTTTTGTGCAAATGTATCAGACAAAGAGGTGAAGCTGATGCTTAGGGTTTATTGTAATGTGGTAAAAGCCACTGGGACTTCTTTTGTTCCTTTTTTTTCAGTGAATACAATATTTCAAGTGTCCTTGGTGTACCTAATAACAGCATATTCTTATAGTATGTCAGTACTGAGGAGGACCAGCAGGAGGGTGGGCGTACGGGCTGACAAAGCATGCAGGCTAATGCTTTAAACAACAACAGGCTATTACTGTAATTCTTGCTCACCTGCTTTGTTTTGGAAATGAATGCAATTAACTTTAAAGTATTATTAAAATGTTAATACTAATTTTGAACCATACACTGGATTGGCTGAAAACAAACCCAAATGCTGCAAACTGGCCTGATTGAAAATCAACTTGTGATGCGTTTACAGGAGTTAATATGAAATCAGGGAAAAAACAACCAATTTTTTTAAGTGACTTACAATGTAACCACTCAAATAAATAGATAATAATAATAATAATAATAATAATAATAATAATAATAATAATATAAATAGTGTCTTTCTGTATCATCTTAGGTCATAAATGTGTATAAAGAGATACATATCAATTCCCAATTTTTCAAGTATTTATCTCTGACCACTGCAAAGGTAAAGGTTTGTGCACTTTTCCATGTCAATAATGTTGCCAAGAAACCTGCATTTGATCAGAAGATACAATCTAGTAAAACCTGAAGTTGCTCAAAGTAACCCTGAACATGTGATTATATTCCATAATTTAATTAAAAGTGCATGCAAAGACAATCATACAAATGAACTTAACTGCAACACCAATGGAAGACTCCAGACAAAGAGCAGTTGTGTTATATTTATTACCACAATAACACAACAATCTGAGCAACTAGATATCATAACAGGAATATTTGAATTTTTCTACTGGTGAAACAGTTCCTTAATGATACACAACATACCCAAAGTCTCAAGATAGATACATCACTTTAAAGTTACGTAGGGCACTACTGCACACAGTATTTTAGATGTCTTCAATATTTAGTTGGAGATTCACAAGCATGTCAGAAACACCTTTATTACTCAACAATAGCTATGTGCATTTACATTGTGCTTCAGTCTCAGATTTAGTGTGAACAGCCCACATATCCTAACATGTGCTTAAATTGTCTTTTTTATTTTTAAATACTGAGTACATGTACTGTAGCTATGCATACACAGTGAGCAAACACACAGGGACAGAGCGCGATAACTGCTGGCTGCATCATAGACTGTTTGGATAATTGAAATGTGCAGTAACATTTTTGCTCACAATGGCAGGCAAAACCCCGACAGAACTGAGATTCACTATGTCCACTACAATAAACAACTGTCACCATGTAACACACACACACAGAAAGTCTACTTAGCCTGTAGAAGATGGCAAGTTTGAGGGGAAAAACAGAATTCAACACGCTCTCTTCACTTTAGATTTGTGAAGATATTTTCGTCAAAATTAGAGACAGCCAAGGCTTTCTTCTTAATGCCATCAGCCGGCAAATCCTTGTGCTGTTTCTCTGACATGGAATAGGAGAATTGATTTGATAAAATGCAGGGTGAATTGGCCACAATTCCTGGTTTATAACTTCTAGCACTATGCCAACAGAATTGCAATGCAAAAGCATGGCTAAACACTCCCTAAGACCATAACATCTGTCACTGATTTGGATCATAGCAACTCTGAGTTTGGTTTTATATTCTAAGTGGTTGTGGGGAAATTATTAGGGAGGGGGGAGACGGGGTCAGAAAATGGGCAGAGTATTTTATTCTATCGACTCAAGGCAGGGGAAGGTCTTTTTTTCTCGTTCTACATTTATATGCTTCAGCTTTTCTTTGTAGTGTAGTTAATAGTTACATAAATAAGCTTTTAGTGTTCAAAGAAAACTCATGCTTTTTATTATGAGTGATGGGGTCCGGCAAGAACACATATTTGTCTGCCCAAGTTTGAACAGTTTTGGTTATTTCACATGAGGAATGTCTGTATTTCTGTTTTTGTCATTTTGCTGGAAAAAGGTGATGTCATGTATTTCTACGAACCAATCAGGATTTAGCAACATTTGAATCAAAATCTGTTAAGAGTTGGTGGGATGTTTGCTTATGTTGCCAGGCCACTGTCAGTAAAATCTGGTCAAACTACACCCATACAGTCCTGATGAAGCAGATTGGCTGAGTTTTAGAGTGTTAAACTCTTAATGTACAATAAATAAAGATGTTTTCCCGAACTTTAACAATGATTGTTCCTTATATTGTCATGAATATTTCATGTTTAGAGAAATACTTCAGATAAGTTTTCAGGGGCCTTAATAACCCTCAGGAAGCCTTGCTTTTACAAAGTGAAACAGGTTCAGCACCCCACACCACCCCAAAGATTTCCATACAGTCCCCAATGGAACTGAATCTTGGATCTCTTGTTTCTACCTTTGAAATTAGGTGTTTACATTCACAAATACAGAACTTACAATATCATGGAAATACCACAGCAACTTTTGTCTAATGTATACCCTCAGTAAATGGTGTCCTATTTCTATACAGTGAGTACACAGGAATAACCACGTGCTGAAATTTACTCCACAGAGACTGATGAGTCACAAAACAGCTATGTGGGCTTTTAACCCCTCAGAAACGGTAAGGATTTATCATTATCAAACTTGAACTAAATCAAGATTTTTGCTGCCGACAGGTGTTTCATAGATTATAGTTTTATGTTACAGAAGTTTATCTTCTAGCCATGAAGAATTATCTCATTACAACATTCTCCAGTATAGTGACCAGTATAGAGCCCTGCCACAACTGAGCTGAAACAGCCGTAAACAAAGTCCCTCCACTTCAGTGAACTCCTCTCTACAAGCTCTCTGAAAAGTGTGCTCTCTGCGTTTCTTTCCTTTTCAAAAGTGTTCATCTTGAAAGGGTGACATGTTTTGCCTCCAAACCCCTTTCAGTTCTGACCTTTCATGTCGTAAGCAGGAGGGATTTCAAAGCATTAAACAACACTGCGCACGTGGTTGCCTGTTGTTGTTAAAACTTCCATTTGTGCCTGTGCTTGCAGAGCACCATGCTGAAAGCAGCCTACATGCCTCCCTGTGGGCATGTCACTGTAGCTACACCAGGCCAGTCTGCATGTGGACATGTAGAGGGTAGGGGTGGTAGACGAGTGGGGGCTGGGCCTGGGTGATGAAGTAGCTGCTGTAAATTGGCTCTGTCATGTACGGAGCCGGCTGATAGAAACAGGTGACGTTGGCCGTGTTGGGGATGGCGTTCTGCTCGCCCAGCACCCTCAGAGCCAGGACCGTGATCATATTGAGCGTCTGTCTCCTCTCGTGTCCCATCAAACATACCGTGCTCTCATCTATCACACGCCGCAGGGTCATCAGGTAGTCGTACTTGCTCGCCTCCTCGTTGCCAATGAAATGGCACTGCAGGTAGGCCTCAATCTTCCGCTGCTGCTCACTTACGTCAGGAAAGTCGATGAAAAAGCGGGAGCACATGTATCGCTCCAAGGACTTTATCTCTGTCTCGCTGGCTGGTCTGAAGTTCCTCACCAGCAGGTCGCTGTATTTTAGCAGGCCCCCTCCTCGGATTTCCTCTGGGTTGCGGGTGGCGATGAGGCGCTGCCGGAGGTGGTCCATCGCCTGTTCAAAGTCACCGTACATGCACTCTGCTTCGACAGTGATGGTGGGTTCCTCTGCTGCCCCGGCACATGAGCTTGCCCCGCAGCTCTTCGGGACAGTGTCTGCCAGCGCAGGTGTTTGCTCATTGATCTGAGGCTGTGGGGCTACACTTGCTGTACTTGTGTGGCTTTGAGTCTCTGAATCAGGAGGCTTCTTCGAGTGTTTTGACTTAACAGTTTGTTCTACAGTTTCATTGGAGCCAATCCCACCCTCAGGTGTACTGGCTGGACTGTATGTGGGAACTGTAAGAGTGTCTAAGGTCTCCGGCTTGGAGGCTGGAACATTTGAGCAATGAACTTGAGCGCTGTCCTGTAAACAAGGCTTTGGCTGAAGTGGTTTGGGGATTTCTATTGGTGGAAACAGCTGTGTTGTAAGATCTGACAAATCAGTCAGTAAAGACCATTTCTCAGGCTTGCTAATCATCTTCCGTGACATTTTTCTTTGTAATTTTGGTGAGGGGCAGTAGTCCGGTACAATGTCCTGTGATGTGCTGCAAGTTTTCTTAGCTGGAGGAGGAAAGGAAAATTCAAGATGTGGATCTTGTAGGTTTGGGGTGTTTTCAGTCCTGCAGATTACAGAGTCGACTTTGACCTGAGTAATTTCTTCACAATGGACTTTTTCCTGTGGAGCTGACCTTTCTGTATGCGTCACAGACGCCGGCTGGGAAGCTTGTGGCGCAGATAGCTCTTCGTTACTCTGTAGCTTTAAACATGCATGTGTCATCAGTGGATCCCTGACGTCTGTAAATAAAGTTTTAGGGGATGAAACTAAAGGATAATCGCTGTGAAACTGTCCTTTCTCTTCTCCATTTTTTTCACATAGCTCAAACACAATGTCCTCCTCTGAATGAACATCCTCTATGCCATCCACTTCCTCTTCCTCCTGCTGCAAGTTAATGCTGTCAGGTTCTGACACCTCCTGTGCCTCATGCTCTTCATCTACATGCTCAACCTCTGCATGTGGAAGCTCTGTCTCAAGCACAGAAACTGCTTCATCCTGGCGCCGACTTTCTCCGCTGGTTGCCATTGATAAGTCTTTTTCTGCTTCCACATCCTGAGTAACGCTTGATTGCTCTTGCTCTTTGTTTTTGTCCTCATTGTCTCTTTTAGACAAATTCCCAGCATTCAATGCCAACTTTCCTCCTTGTTTTCTTTCAATCTCCCAGTAAGACTCCAGCATACGATCAAGTATTATCTGGAAGGAATCCACACTGAATTCAAACTGTCTCCGAAGGGAACTAACAAATCTGAGCCCCATGGTTTTAGCTCTGTTGTTAGACAGCGAGATAAGGCTCCATCTGTCATGCTCATTGAAAACTTTCACCATCTTTTGCACATAGGCCTCCTTCATTGTCAGGCAGGTGATCTTGCGTCTGTTAACGCCACAAGGGAGGAGGTCTCGGAGGCTGCCCAGCACCACCTCCTTAATTACCTGGAGGTCCTCCTGCCTGGGCAACTCCACTCCAAAAATGATGTCTAAGTCTCTATAGCCCAGGCTGTTATCCCTCACCAGGACGTGGCTGGCAGTCGCGCCATTAAGTCGTATATCTTTCACCTGGATGTCTCTTTCGAGCAGCCGATCCTTCACCACACGAATGATGTCTTTCGCTCTCACCTGCAGTGTAGGAAAATTTCCTCGTCCATGGATGGGGATTACCTCAGTCAAAACCTTGTCCAGAGCTTGGATTTGCTCGAGGGTCAAGTTGTGGAACCTCTTCTCCGTTTGAAGCATCCTTACCTGTGAAATAGAGGTCTGACATATGTATCACATTATGTCTGATGTGAGGAATAATGGACAATGAAAGGTTGAAGCAGTGCAACAGAGCAGAAAACGTATTGTAATCTAAAAAAACTGTTTTTTCTTAGAATAACAAAATCCACTAGCCTTTCCCTTTTGTCTTCTGTGCAATAAGTCCTTTTCAAATAGCAATGCGCGCAGAAAATCACCCCCCCCCCCCTTTACACGTTGTCTGTGTCATCCCAGCACCTTGTCTACATCTGTATCCTTTAGAATATGTTTCACTCATTTGTTTACTTGCTAGCATTTGCTGATTTGTTTTCCTCTTCTCCTGAGAGGCTCAAATGCAAAAGCGCAGTCAGACAAATACAAACAACTGTGCTGAAGGCTTTTGTCAGAGATATTTTCACCATCATTCCTCTCTGACTGCATTTTTTAGCATAAAAGGACAGCAACAAACCCAAAGTGAGTCTGGTTTGCTACCACTAGGTGGCAACAGCATCATAACATATGGCAAAGTCAACTGAATGGCATGATACATGAGCTACCAGTGATGCCGTGTAAATGATTTAATTTTCCCACATTGAGCTTCTTTGTTATTTCTTAAACGGATCATGCCAGAATACATTTGACATTTGCTTCAACCAATCTAATGCAGACAACACATTTGTAAGATGTGACTGGTTGAGCTGTAAAATAAGATGGATGTGCTTACTTTGCAACCCCTCCCACAATGCATTGAGTTTTGAAAGGGAGTTTTTTTTCCTGACAGTGATTCAATACATTCCAGTAGTGTTATGAACGGCACCAGCTATTTCTCACACAATTTTACTTAACAAACATTGATTGGCGACTACTGATAAACATTCAGTAGTCGCCATGTTGAAATTCCTCCATGATCATGCGCCCGTCTGCTGGTTACAGGTGACTCACCTGTCTGTCATCCACTGCGGGGACAATCTGGTTGATAGATCTATAAGGGACAGGTTGGACTTGTCTGTTTATATTGCACCTGTCTGTATAAGCTCTCTTTCTCTGAAGTAGGAGTGCTGAATCTAGGCTTGTCATAATAAACAAGGCATATGATGCTGTGGTTATACACTGGACTGCATTATGTTACTAATAAACAGCATGCTGTTGATTGACAATGTACTAATTCCTGCTGTTATAATGTGACAACATTGAATTTGTAAGAGGGGAAAAGGTACGTCATCATAAATGTACGCTGACTCACTCACTACTGAGGCAAATGTCATATTTTTAGCTTTAAAGGACCTTCATACTCTCAGATACCTTTATCACAACATTAGGGTTAAGTTAAGGGTCTTCAGAGTGCTTTGAAAGATAAATGCTCTCATCATCCCTTACACTGTATGCAATAAAATATCCTTAACTTGTGCTTTTAATGATCTACTTTCAGATTTTGTTTTGCCTTGCACATCATGCTAATACAGTATATACAGTATATATACATTTCTAAAAAGGAGGAGGTTGAATTTGGACATTTCTCACTAGATTTTTTCCTGTTCTGTTTTTTCTGAGTGTGTACATTTAAGTGTGTATGTAGCTACAGTATATAAATAGGAACATTTAGCATATTACATTTTTGCCACTGGTTGTGCTGCTATTTCTTTTCCTGCTGTTCCACCATACTAATACTAGCAAATAATTTCCCCCCAAATTTAATCAAAATCAATGTTCATGAAGTTTAATGTTTGAGTTAAAGATACGTGAATCGGGGCAATTTACTAAAGCCTGACATAATGTGAAGATGCACCAACTGTCAGGTCACCAGATCTATGGTGCTTTAAGTATCGCCTAAGATTATTATTATTATACTCACTTATTTTGTGTATAAGGTCAAAGGTGATTCCTATTAACATCCTTAATGTACACTTAAAGGGACAGTTCACCCCAAAATCAAAAATACATCTTTTTCCTCTTACCTGTAGTACTATTTATCCTTCTAGATTGATTTGGTGGGAGTTGCCAGGTTTTGGATATATCGGCCGTAGAGACGTCTCCCTTTCTTGAATATAATGGAACTACCTTGACCTTGTTGTAAGCAGTTTCATGTAGGAACTATTTTCTTTCTACCGATTATTCCTACATGAAACTGCTCACGACAAATCTGTGGTTTTTCAAATGTATTTTTTTTTATATATTTTTTTTTTTGCTGCTTTGAGCACCACAAGCCGAGTGCCATATAGTCCCATTATATTCAAAAAATGCAGACGTCTCCACGGTCGATATCTCCAAAACTCAGCAACTCACAGCAAAATAATCTAGATGGATAAATAGCACTACAGGTAAGAGGAGAAATATGTATTTTTGATTTTGGGGTGAACTGTCCCTTTAAGCAAAATGCTGGTTAAATGTCATTATGCAATCAGAAATTGCTACCCAGTATGTGCCAAATGTACTAAGCAGTGATTTGATTTATATCACATATTGTTCTGTTATTTTCATCTAATTATATTTGAGCATTTTTTAGATATAGTTTGATTAAAGATAGAAGGTAATGTAAGTGTTAAAAATAGTGTTGCATTTTAATAAATTTAATTAAATATAGCCAGAGTGACTAAAGTTTAATGTAAATACCTATACTTATGTCAGTGGGGAAAAAATAGCTAACCATGTTGATTTTACTTGTCTTGTTTTCAAACTGGCCTGGTGATGTTAGGTATAAACAGCACTTGATCATCTGTTGAGTGCACAGTGTGTGAACAGGCCACTACATCCTCAGCCTGTGTTAGCACTTGGCGGTCATCAGTGTAAACGCAGGCAGTGGCAGTAACTCGGGGCAGAGAGAAGCATGGCCCACAGCAGCCTCTAGTGAATCTCAGGGGTTACATCAGCTCGGTCCTGCAGCAGGACTGCTCTCCTGCCACTTGGCTTCTTTATAGATAAGACTATATGAGTCATACAGCCCCTGAATGAAGCATCACTGGCTTTCCCTGTGCGCAAAAACGACACAAAATGCACCACTTATGGTGGCGCTTAGGGTTGTGAAATTCATAAAATAGCCAATCAGTAAGCCTGGGAAATGGATTACAGCACATTACAGACTATATTATTCAGGCTATAAATTGTCGTGATCTGGATGCATACATACTGGTGGACATTTTTTTTAAACACTCATATGACCAACACATTTTGCACAGGCCACTTTTGTTCTTTGATGTTTCACTACAGCCTTTACATGTTGTCCCCTGAACTCAAAATGTTGTCCATGTAGCAACTAACTAACTAAATCACCACTTAGTTCAAAATGAGCCCAGCATCTGTATTTTATGATACATTTATATTCGTTACAAGACACAAATGCAGTTCACAAGTTGACAGCCAGTCTAAGTAGGCTAAATAAACAGGCTGATATTTTGGCTGAAAATGGGCATACTGGAGGGGGGGAAAACAGTAACGTTAACTGCGTTTTGCCACTATGAGACACAATAATACAGCAGCCGCACATTATTAAAAACTCACCTGGTTTGTGGCCAAATTAAAATGGAAAGTAAAGCCAGAGCAGCAACACAAGAAAAGAAAAAACACAGAGATATCCAACAGGTTTATCCGACCCCGTTGGAGAGGTTGATGCTGAAGTTAACACGGACAGTTTCCACTCAGCAGCAGGAGCACTGTTTCCATGGCAATCAGGCGTCACGAAATTTACGGTAAATCACGACGCTCTGTCTCTCTCTTAACTACCCAGTGACAACCACTTAAGTTTGAAACAAACAATGTATCTTGGCGCCATCCAAACGCATCTTAACAGTTTGATAAAGTTTGACTTTTATTGGTGGAGCATACCGCTATGTCAGGGTGAACTACCGGCGTGCCACCGCACTGCCGAGCTGTTGCGGGGTGAACATCACATCAGACGGAGTGAGTCATCCTCTCTCCCCGCCGTGATCCACACCGTAAATCTAATCATCAATCAACCGCCTTCACCGCCCACTACTCCGCCGGTACAACGCTACATCCACCTTTATCTCACTGCATTCATTCACTACACAGTAACAAGGCGGGAGCCCGAATTAAAACATTAAAAGTATCGTGTTTTAATGTTTTTTTTCTGTCATTCACGTTTTGCGAAGAGGAGGGGGGCAGCTCTCGTGACGTTGAGTGGAATACCACCACCACGTGACGCTGACGTCGTCCATATTTTGGTAAGACATCAGGAAGTGCGGAAGAAGGCGAAGACCGAAACCCGAAGGGCTGAAGTTTTACTGACTAGTTTTGCTTTATTTAACACATTTTTCCCCGTGGACTGTCCGTAAGGATTTTATCGTGTAATTGTTGGATTCGCGAAGAGTCGCCTCAAGATGCCGAGCATGGAAAGTATCCTTTTAAAACAGTGGTGAGAAAGGGACGTAAGACTGTGGTGTAACGTCAATAGCTTCAAGACCGAATAAACAACATGACGGGACTGGTGAGATTTATGTGCGACAGACACCTGAAATATTACTAAATAGGTCAGATATTCACCAAAGGTACAAGTGCTGCCTTTTTGAATAACCTGAACTTTCCTAGTCAATCCCAGGCGTCGTAAAATGGGACAGAAGTGGGCTGAAGGCCTTGGACGCTTCTTTGCTAATAGCTGGAAATACTAGACAACTGACACTTCTGGGTGTTAGTTAGCGCTACAAATAATAACGCAAATAACGACGTACGTCTTCTGACCTGTTTTACCCACGTCATGTTGTTATGATTTAACAGCGCCAGGAAGGTTTCACAGGAACTGCATTAAATATACGCAAATTTAATAGGAAACTAACAATACCAGTTACATAACCTGTATTTGTCACTGCATGTCTAATCAGTTAAGAGTACAGGTGTGGTGATTGTGTTAATTTTAAATAGCAGACCAAATACCAGATAAAAAAAAATAAAAACCCATTAAGGAAAGGAAGTGGGAACATACAGCCAAGGTTGGATTACTACGAGCAAAGCAGGCAACTGCCACGGAGCCCCAGACCCTCAGGGGCGATCACGCATTTACAGGGGCTCACAGTTCAATTTTGCCTCCAGAAAGGGGAAACACATAGTATAGTCTTGATCAAATGCATTTCCAACAATTATTAACAGGATCTCGGTTGAGATAACTACATAACACATGAGAACAGGGATTTAGAGACGTGATACATATTTGTCAAGACCTCTCACTGCTATTTCCTCCTGCAGCAGTTTTTAGCGTTATCGCCAGGAATAAAATTGGTCATCCATGTTGTTTGTTGTTTTGGTTTGGACTTTGTTCTTCTTTAACCTCGTATCACAGAAAATCTCTTCAATTTAAAGTTTGCTGCCAAAGAACTCCAAAGAAATTCCAAGAAATGTGACAAAGAGGAAAAAATTGAGAAGACTAAAGTCAAGAAAGTAAGTTGCATTTCTGAAGCCAGTCAACAAGATAGAGCATTATGAAAGCCTGTTGGCTTGTGTTTTGGCCGCAGAAAATTTTTACCAACTATTTTTGTGTCGTTTCTAGGCCATCCAGAAGGGGAATATGGAAGTGGCAAGGATCCATGCAGAAAACGCCATCAGACAGAAGAACCAGTCTGTGAACTTCCTGAGGATGAGCGCTCGGGTAGATGCAGTGGCTGCAAGGGTCCAAACTGCACTTACAATGAACCAGGTACATTGAATACTGGGTGCTGC
Source organism: Siniperca chuatsi (assembly GCF_020085105.1). Lineage (NCBI taxonomy): Eukaryota > Metazoa > Chordata > Actinopteri > Centrarchiformes > Sinipercidae > Siniperca > Siniperca chuatsi. The sequence goes on from NC_058055.1 coordinate 9,964,356, forward strand.
CATAGGCCTAGAAAATCAGTTACAGCTTGTTTGTTGTCATTTTGGTTTCCATGTTAGTGATGGTGTTTTATTTCTCAGGTCACAAAATCTATGGCTGGAGTGGTGAAAGGCATGGATTCCACTCTGAAGAGTATGAATCTGGAAAAGGTAGCGTGTCATTTACATGTGAAATAACACTGTCTTCCATAATTCTTTTTAGCAAAAACAATGTAATTGTCATAACATTTGGTAACAAATTTCTCTGAGTTATAAAACAATGTCTCAATCCCTTTTTCTTTTCTTCAGATTTCAGCCCTCATGGACAAATTTGAACACCAGTTTGAAACTCTGGATGTTCAGACAGCCCATATGGAGGACACCATGAGCAGCACAACAACACTCACAACACCACAAGTACATTTCTCTGCTCTACTCTTATATTATTTCTTGTTGTCTGACAGTGTGTTTTAACCACAAACACATTCACTGTAAATCTAATGTGTGTTTCAGAATCAAGTGGACTCGTTGCTGCATGAAATGGCTGATGAAGCAGGGTAACCTTTTCATTTTTCGTCCCTACATTCTTTGTGAGATAATGTTAAATCCCATATGAGGTGTATGGTATGCATTCTTATAGTACAGTTATAGATTGAAGCGTAAATAGTCGTTGTTATTTTAAAGGATTTGATAGGTGTTCTTTTGAGGAATGTTTTAGACAGCATTATTCAGTATAAAGTAAGCAAAGACATAGTGTTTTTAATCTAAAACTAAGGTTTGAATGTTGGTGTGTGCATCATGTTTAGATTGGACCTGAACATGGAGCTCCCTCAGGGCCAGACAGGATCAGTGGGGACCAGCGTGGCCTCTGCAGAACAGGTACACATGCACACTTGGTGTTAAAATCTTTTCACATCTGGCAAGTATACATAAAAAAAACTTAATATAAACCAGATTGCTTGTAGCATTAAGTGGGTAAAAAAGACACAGGAAATATGATCACAGCAAAGAAATTTGTCACATTAGTGTCCAAATCTCTGCCAATGATACTGTGTACTTGTCAAACAAAGACAAAAATGCAGTATTTGCAAAAAGTTGAATGGAATGGATTCTCCAAATAACCCTGATTCTTCTCTCGTCTCCATCTTCCTCACTGATGCCCATTTTTGCTCTCTCTTGTCCCAAAGGATGAACTGTCTCAAAGGCTCGCCAAACTCAGAGATCAAGTGTAAAGGACGACTGCAGTGGACTGTGAACGTAATGCATAGCTCTAGGATGCCCGTACACTACCTGAATATTACTCCAAAACACATTTTTATTTACATTTCCTCTTTATATCTCATGTGTCTCTGTCGAGGAGTTACTGTATCATTGTTTTGTTTTCCGCAGATACCGGCCCTTGTTGGTTCTGTGTGTTTTATAATAACCTTTGGATACCTTTATGTAAACTAACAGAGATGCTGGTTATGGAAAATGTATATATTTCTTAAATATACATATTTACTCATGAGGAAGATGTTTAATATGTATACTTAAGAACTCCATAAATTTTTTGAAAATATGGAGCATGGCAGTTATCACCCTGTATTTATTGGCCAATTTCAAATGCTCTTGGTGAAGAATAAACTCAAGGTTGTGCACTATAGAATTCAATTTTTGTTTCATATATGCATGATTGCAGAAAACATAAATGCATTTTCTCTTCTTGGTGTGAAAGACCTTCCCTCTTAATGTTGAATTGTGTTGATTTCTTGTATTTTACTTCTGACGAATATCTTAAGAAGATACCGGATGTTTAGCCCATGTGTTTGTCTGGTCATCTTCAGTATTTTCACTGATCATTTGGGAAGGGGTTACAGTTTGGAGATTACATACAGTAAGTAAGCAATGAAATGTTGTAATACTTTTATCCCTTTTCTTTTTTTAATAAATCGATTTATACATTTCAGTGATTCCATATAAATCTCTATTCCATCTGTAGTGAAACGTCCATTATGAAAATGAAAACTACAAAACAAAGTCACACTATATCCTTGGCTCTGTGATATCTCAGAAATTGCAGTGTGTTTTTATGTTGAAGTATTATCAGGAGAGGGTTTCATTCATCAACATTATGGGTACTAATATTTCCAGAAAATATACGCCATCTAACTAATGGATATCCTCGGAGAATCAAAAGAATAACGGCTGAGGCTAAAAGTACATCCAGTATCAAGTATCCATAAGGAGAAAAAAAACAAGATATAGGGCCATAATATAAATATATAACATAATCATATAAAAAATGACGAAGTATTTCAGGTGTGTGTAATGTCCCACTCTTTGCTTTAGCGTAAGGTTTCCAAATGCAGATTATTTCTGTCCACATCATTGCCAGTGACTTCTCTCATTCGCCCGTCAACCCAAAGGTGGTCCAAATTAGCTGCTCTCTCTCTGCCTACTGTAGTCACTGTGTCCCTCTTGGTAATCATTGTTACCTTCAAGGTAACTGTCTTTCCTTTGCTCCTTAGATGTAGCCATACTGTATGCCCCACCACCCAGATACATGCATACAGTGTGCACACACTCAGTACTGTGTGTGTGCACAGTATGTCAGTACAGATGCAAGGTGAAAGAAATGCTGAATGAAAGATTGCACTGAGTTACAGAAGGTAGTGGAACACAGGCTAGCCCGGACGTGATGTCAGGACTTCGGCTCGTTATACATCCATTGTATACATGGGGGTAATTAATGTAATTAATGAATGTATGTGTTTGGGTCATGGATGAAAGAAAGTTGCTAATTTGTCCCAGTGGCAACTCGCGGTATTGCAAAAAAAAAGAATAACCTGGGACCCCAAAAGCATTTTCCCCAGTGGCCGCCATCATAAAAGAAACAGTTGTCAAAACACCTCGAACTGCAGACAATGTGGATTAGTACTCTTTGCCATCCTAATGAGTTATGTCGAACTTTTGTCTGTTTATAATATCCCTGTCACCCCAAAAGAATTTGCTATTGTAATTTGATTTGATATAATCTGAGGGTAACACTGAAGCGCCTCTTTTTCATTTATCTTTGAATGACACCATAATATGAAAAATATGTAAGAAAGATCAGATCCCTCTTTCAGAAAGTCATTGTCAGCATCCCATATGTAATCCATTCCTGCGGAAGGTTTGTCTCAAATATTCGGTTGAAAAAAGTTTGGACTTGGATACTTGATCACAAACAAACCTCGAGATGTCTGTTTCAAACTTTTCCATTGATGCTATCCTACAAAACATTATTTGCAAAAAAATAAGCAATGGCATTGATATTAATTATTCTTTCTGTGGACATGATGGTGAAACAGCCTCACACATTTGGTCATTTTTCATTACTATACAAAGGTGTGCTGTTTGGTATGGTGTCTGCAGTTCAGAACAAAAATATTATATTATAAAGCTTATATCATCATCTTAGCAAAGTTTCACATTCACAAAAGTAAATGTTATAACAAAACACTTAAAATTGTCACTCTACAAACTCCAAAGCCTTAAAGACTCTCAATAAATATATGTAATGTACAATTGAACTACTGAACCTTTTTTCCTTTATGTTTTATTTACGTTTAACCTCTGGATATGTCTATTGTTGTTTGTTATTGCATAGTTTTGCAAAAAAAAACCCCAAAACAATACCATACCGACACATCCGGTGAAACTTTCAAAATAAAACGAAAAAAGGAAAAATAAAAAAGAGTGGGCGCCATTTTTGTATCCAGTTCCTACAATACATGACTGTTCATTGCCACCTAGTGGCCATCGTGAGGAACTGCAACTCGACATTATATTCGTGTGTAATAACAGCGTTTATATCAGTATATTTATTTATTTATTTATTCAGTTTTCTGGTCTGGATGTCTTGATGAAGACGCTCATTCCAGCGTCAAGGCAGTATTTCACGTACAGCCTAAATTATTAAGAAATTACAGTCAAAAGAACGAAGCAGCAGTGTTTATTGCCCTCTACGGATGAAGACAGCAACTTTGCTTACAAGCAGATCATCGCGCATAATGTGAAAAAGAAAACTACAGAGCTTTGGGCCCCAGCAGCGAGCTGTTTATTCTCCCACTTGATCTGTGAATTGATCTGTGAATTGAATATGTGGAGTTTCTGTGATTAGGTTCTTTCATTGTCACCTACAGGTGTTACCGTTGTCTCTGTCTCTGAACCAGGTGTCCGCGCGCTTTATGACAGTTCATATTTAAACTGCATGCAGAAAAAATCTGATTTTTACCTATTCATACAAGTGGTTTTACCAAAGGATATGAATTTAATTTCACATCTCAGGACTTACTGTGATTACTTTGTTAGAGACACAAGTTGGAAGATGTGTTGATGTTAAGTATTATTTATATTATTATTTACTTGTTAATGAGTTTCATATCATTCATAAATTATCCTGCCAACGACTCGGTTACTAGTCTAGTCTAGTAGTCTGATTGCAGTATACTTGCATTTTTGAATGTTTCCCTTGTGCAATTTTACATTTAAATTTACTAGTGGTATCAACTAAAACAATTACAAACAATCCACTAAGAATAAGATGAGTAACACTTCATTTTTCCTGTGTTTTGGCTGTTAGGCATTTTTAACTTTCAGACTGCAGACCCTAACCTTAGCTACTGTCCCAACCCTAACTTAAAAATTGTACAACCTGAACCTAAACGTAAATATTTAACCTGTGAGTCCTTAGTGGCGAGCATAACCTGGGAACGGAGCAAAGGCTGTCTGTAAGACAAAACTCGGGGTGTTAATCATTGTATCGTCATGTGACTCTGGCGTAAACAGGAAGCAGCTGATCTTGACGTCACTGTCTGCTTCTAACAAGTAATGTATAACGTTACAACTGTATCGTTAAAAACAAATAAAAAACTATAGTCTAAAATTGCTTGAATTTAAGTAGCCGATCTACACTGTCGGGGTAAGTACACTAGCGGCTAGCTAGCCGTTTAGCTTGGCTAAGCTACCTGACATTTATCTGGACTGTGTCGTGCTAGCTAACTTAGCATTAGCTTAGTTGTTTATCCGGAACAGAGAAAAGAGTTTTAATTAAGTTAGTAAACTCCTTATATATTCCCGTGAGTCTGATAAACTCATGGCTGGTTACATGTTTGACTTGTTCGTCATTTAAGCGTTTAAACGTGTCCTTTTTAGTTATATCAGTTTTCTGCTCCAGTAGAGCTAAGCTAGGTGGAAATATTTATGTTTGTTCAGCAGTTGAAGGAGAGGAAGAGGAGAGCTGCTGCGGATACAGGCTAAAGTCATCTTGCAGCTCAGAGAAATACTCTGCATCGTGTCTGCTGAGGGGGATGTCAAGTACAGCAATGAAGAAAAAGGTGAAGCATTGAGGCTAATCATCGACACTTTGCAGCATCACAAGCAGTGGTGAAGGACATTTACTTTAGTGCTGTACTTTATATTGAGGTGCTTGCACTTTACTCGAGTACTTCCATTTAATGCGTCTACCCAGTCTTTTAAATGTGGAGCTTTAGCTGTTTTCAATGCCTTAACATGATTCTGGCAGGTGTAGTCATACCCACCACAATAATGGAAAATGCACATTTTGACATGCATTATTTGGTATTTTGGATCTGTCCCATTATAAACATAAATCAGGAGTCAAAGGGATTGCTCAACCAAACCATCTACCCAGGACTGTTAATGACATTGTAGGAAAGTTCCCACGTCTATTCTGCACTTCCAGCACAAATTACCCCTCATTAGTTTCATTCTCTAAATTACTTTGGTGATATTAACTACCCGAGGTGGAGTTTACATTCTACAATCACAGACTTATTAGACATGGTGGGCTTTTTAATGCAGATTCTAAACTTCTTAAGAGTCAGTATCTTTAAATGTGACAGATTTCAATCAATTGCAGATCAATTAAGTTGAATTAAATTAAAATGAGGAGATTTAGTATTTCTCCCCCATTTTATGTACCGAAACATATAATCAGTTATTAGAATATGATACATAGTTATGGATTAAACTACCCAAAAGTATATAAAGAATTTAAAATTAGCTCTCTCGACTAGCTACAACATTAAAATGTGCTTACATGTTAATGCACCAATAATCACATAATATAAAATAATACTAACGGGGCATTCTGCTGCACAGTGAGTACTTTTATTTTTGATACTTCAAGTGCATGACGTTGCTTATAACACTCATGTACTTTACTAAAGTAAAAGAATAAATATAGTTTAGACTTTTACTTATAATGAAGTGTTTAACCTTCTGAAGTCTGAATATGTCTTGCACCACTGGTCATAAGAGGAGTGGATAGACAAGACAAGGTGGTCTAATCTGTTGTCTTTGTGCTTTCAGGTGTTACTGATGGGAAAAAGTGGGTCTGGAAAGACCAGTATGAGATCAATCATCTTTGCCAATTACATAGCTCGAGACACGCGCCGCCTTGGAGCTACAAGTAAGAGTACTTTAAAGAAAGTGCTACTTGAAGGTATGTTTTTGATGCTGGGTGTTTCTTTAATCTCATCTTTAAAAAAATCTTTTCATCCTGTGTTAAATGTAGTTGACGTGGAGCACTCCCATGTAAGGTTTCTTGGCAATCTGGTTCTAAACCTGTGGGACTGTGGAGGGTAAAGTACATTGGTTCATTATTTGCCATCTTTGGACCAACTTTGACAATTCGTAGTCTTTCCCCTAATCTGAAACCCTCTGTGAAATGTTGCTCTGTGCTTCCTTTACCCACCAGACAGGACACGTTCATGGAGAACTACTTCACCAGCCAGAGGGACAACATTTTCAGAAATGTAGAGGTGCTTATTTATGTATTTGATGTTGAGAGCCGTGAGCTGGAGAAAGACATGCACTACTACCAGTCGTGTCTGGAGGCCATCCTGCAGAACTCCCCCGACGCTAAAGTGTTCTGCCTCGTTCACAAAATGGATCTAGTGCAGGAAGACCAGAGAGATTTGGTAAGCCTAGCAATTTTTATTTCATTATTAGCAGTGGTCCTCCTCTCTCATGTGCACATTTTTGCTCTCTCACACAGAAGCACATAAACATGCAGACATTTTAATTTTATTTTTTTAGCTGTCAAAAACCCGTCACCTAGGCAAAGATTTCACCAAAAACACTCACATGAGCAGACTTTGGTCATCTTGTGATTTCTAACGTCAGTATCAGTAATTTGACAAGTTATTGCTCAGCCTCAACCCTTGCACACATAGCTTGCATAGTAAAGGTAAATAATACTGAAGGATGGATACATTAAATTGGACTTTTTTAACATCTGGTTAAAATGACAGATGAAAGTTAGCCTTCATGGCTAATTTTTGTTCTTTTTTCTGTTTGTCAGTGGACACTGTCTCTTTTGAAATAAACTAAGCTGCTGAACAACAATGAAACCTGAGGTGGTAGTAAAACCAGTATTAATAATCATGCTCAATTAGAGTACCTATTGAAAATAGACTGTTATTCACTTACACATTTAAAGACAAATTTCTCTATTTGTGCGATTTATTTATTAATTCCTTTGTTAGTGATGTTGAACTGAGGAAGAGTAAAATCTTATTGCTTCAATACTGTCCATGTGATGGACTGTCTTTACTGTTTTCTCAGATCTTTAAGGAGCGTGAAGAAGATCTGAAGAGATTGTCCAGACCTCTGGCTTGCACTTGCTTCAGGACATCAATCTGGGACGAAACCCTGTATAAGGTTGAGACAATTGACTGGTTGTATGTTCAGATGTCAGGTAACAAAGTTGACACCGTAAGAAACATTTTTAAATGTCTTTGCAGGCCTGGTCTAGCATAGTGTACCAGCTCATCCCAAACGTCCAGCAGCTGGAGACAAACCTGAGAAATTTTGCGCAGATCATAGAGGCAGATGAAGTTCTTCTGTTTGAGAGAGCCACCTTCTTGGTGAGAGCAACCACTTTCCTCTGGCATGACAGCATCTGGGCAGAACAAATGGATCAAGTAATGAAAATCTTTTCTCTTTTTTTTGTCTTTTTGCGTGGTGTTTTGTGAATACAGGTGATCTCCCACTATCAGTGCAAAGAGCAGCGGGATGCTCACCGGTTTGAGAAGATCAGTAACATTATCAAACAGTTCAAACTCAGCTGTAGGTAAGTTCACTCTGCAATAACATCACCGTCACGCCACACATCACCTGCTGAATCTTTATGTTGTTTCTGATTATTTATTTATTTATACTTTTTTTTTTATTCCAGTAAACTTGCAGCCTCTTTCCAAAGCATGGAAGTGAGGAACTCCAACTTTGCAGCCTTCATTGACGTCTTCACCTCCAACACATATGTCATGGTCATCATGTCGGATCCCTCCATTCGTAAGTAGGGAAGATGACGTTTCTCTGCAGCGAATGTACAGTTAAGAAACCAAATCAGCATGATAAAAAATCCATGTCTCCATTTTTCCAGCATCCGCAGCCACTCTCATCAATATCCGTAATGCTAGGAAACACTTTGAGAAGTTGGAGCGAGTGGATGGACCCAAGCACAGCCTGCACATGCGAATGCGCTAGCCGGTGCATTTGTCCCAGTGGATCCTCTCAGCCAATCAGTCCACAGGCCGCTGACGACTTCCAGCTCCGACACATTTGAGCAGCCTTGCACTGTTTCCTCTATAGCTTCACATTCAATCACAGTTATTACGGGAGAAATCATATTTTCTTTTGGTCTAATTTCTACAGTGATGATTCAAGTATCTTGAACAGCGATACATTCTGTTGAAATATTTGCCCTAACTCGACACATTAAAGTCAAATGAATAGTTGTGTTTACTATGAAGGGGGCTACCTTTGCTGTCACACTTTGTCTTATACAGTAGTTTCATTCACTCCATGCAGTGAATCCCAGTGATCGGGGGATGTTGTCTCCAACTGATAAGCAGTAGATACTGTTTGATTTTCAAATGCAGTTTGTAAGCTGTTACACTTTGAAAGTACGAACAATATAGTTATATTCAGAAAAATATCATTTGTGATGTGTTTTTTCTGCTTTTATATTTTGACAGTGCTCACCACTTGATACATATGTCATGAACAGATATACAAATTAGTGCACATTTACTTCCTGTACAAAACATCCTGCTCAGAGATGGTTCGTGTTCCTTTTATTCACGGCAGTGTCTCTGGCCATAAGGCCTTTTGACACTCGGCACCAGTTGTCCTGTGCATGTGACATATGGTGGCAAAAGTTTGATGTGGTAGAGGGTTGGACCAGTGCGTGCGTGTGAGAGAGTGGGGAAGGGCTTACAGGACAGTTCAGTGCACCTGTTAAGCGAGTCGCATGGAGTCGACAACAGTGTACGTGCAGATGGAGCAGCATGTTACAAGCACAACACAATCAGTTCATTTCAGTGAATCTAACAGCTGTGTTAATGTTTTCATTTCCTTTCTTAGTAGTATCTGAATTAGCGCTTAAAGCCCCTGAAAACTTAAGTTTTTCTCTACAACATTAAACATTCATGACTACATGAGAAATGATCAAGGTTATAAACACTTAAGGTATCACTTATGAAGAGTTTAACGCCCAAAAACTCAGTTAATCTACTTCTTCAGGACTGTGGGTGTGTTCTGAGCAGATTTGATTGACAGTGACCAAACAAATCAACACCTGTTATCAGACTTTGATTCGAATGGTGCTAAACTCTTGGTGATTGGTGCACAAAAGTATGTGACATCACCTTTTTCTGACTAAGCCCCTCCCACTTTAAACCAGCTAGAAGAAAAGAAGAAATGCAGAAATATCTCATGGGAAAAAAACAAAATTGTTCTAACGTTGATAGAAAATAGTGCGGTCATGTGGGACCCCATTGCTCATAGTAAGAAGCTGAGTGAGAAAATACATTTTCGGGGCCTTTGAGTTGCACTTTGTCATGTTGTCATATGTTAGCTTTGTCCAGACTCTGTTTCAACCTGGACCTTGAGTTGAGATTGTTTTGTCAATACACCAGCCTCCACTGGGAATGCCGGCTGATAAAATGTATACAGCGCTGCCTACCAAATCCCACTGAACAGTTTGGTTTTCAACATAATATACATTCTTACTGGATCCAACATTTGAAAATGCTGATAATATACTGTATATCACACTGGATTACATAACACTCAAACTGAGCTGCTGCTATGCTCTTAAATCACCAAGTGCTGCATTTCTTCAGCCTGTAGGTAAGCCATATATGCAGCCTATATAAAATTTAAGGGTTGTCATTCTTAATCCCTGAAAGTCAAGACCGTACATGGGCTTCTCACTTCTGCTTTTAACATTGTTTGAGCCAGATTAAATTTTGGTGCTGTCATCCGCAACCCATATCTAACTAAGTAAGCATGGTTCTGGTGTTTTATGGGTCAAAAGACGTCTGGGCATCTTGGTTGTAAAGTGAAAATTTACAGATTGCGTAAAAACATTTCAATGATATATTTCAATTTAGTCTACCCTTACCTTGAAATACTAAAAACTTGTAATACTTTAATCAAATTTAGTTCATATATAGATATCTTTTGATTTGCAAATGTTTACTGGAAATTTCATATCTCATATAAAGGTTATATTTAGGCCAAGATTGAGATCTACGTAGTGCTGAAAACACAGGTTTGATATTTGAGTCTATCAAGAGCTGTACCTTTTGTTTCTAAAGTGATACAAAAGAGAGATTCTATGTAGTCATGCTGTTTGACCAGCCTACAGCAGGTACAGTAACTGGAAATTTGTCTGTGGTACTTTATCCCACCAACTCTTTCAGGGGCTGCCAGGGATATGCACTCATTACCTCCTGCCTCATAGCCAGCTCTGCTGCAGAGGCATTGTTCCAGCTGCGCTTATCGACACTGCTCATGTGGTTGAGTTGTATCCTGGAATGCAAAGGCTGAATATCTGGAAAATTCCCAGTCCCTCCCTTCAGAGAGTGAGTCTGCATAATAGAAGTAACTAAGAGACAAAGTGGCTTACTCATTTTAATATAAGACTGGTAAAGTAAATTTTATAGCAAATAAAAATCTCACTAAATTGAAGCCCATTTGCGGCAGAACTGAAAAAATAGAAGTAACTGCAAAATCCATGTGAGTCACTTCTCCAGAACCCAAATCATTTTCAATGCAAGAACTCTCCTCAAATGTTCCACAAAAGCCAAAGAAGGGAAGAAAATGTCAAAGGATTGCTGTGATAATCATCATAGAATGCCTGATTCAGATCTGACCTGGAAAATAAGGACACTGGAAAATAATTGTGTTTGTGTACGTGAACTCAGCAAATCATTTTCTATCGTCTCTCCTTGGACTTTTTCCCCAGGAGGAGCAGCAGAGACAAGGTGTACAGGGCCAGAGCATAACATATGTCGAGAGAACTGAATCCCTCTGCTGATGCAACCAAACATAAGATGTTTTGTGACCCAAAAGCTATAACAACCAGCAATCTTCAGTGTTTTTAAGTCTGAAATCTAAAAAGTGACATTTATACTTCATTTACAGGTTTTTAATGTACTCTAGTTTTCTTTTTTCCCCCTCATCAGTAATGTGTTCTCCATACCTTGATTTAGCTTGATCTGGGAAGTAACCACCATTTAAACACACATTCAACTCACACTCAGAACTCAAAGACTGCATGGACATAGCAGTGTTGTCCACTTTCTTTTCATGTTTATTGACATGCAGACATCTTTTTACACTCAGCTAAACTGATAAAAATATTCTCACAAAGGAAGATAAAAAGAGTGTCATGAAGTTTTTCTATACTCTTAATGAGTCTGAATCAAAGTATTTCAGGAGACATGGATCCAAAAACTCCTTAGTGAGACGGTTAATGTTTTGATGTTGGGCTCTTTTTGTCCTCTATTTGCACATTATTCCGATGTGGAGACCCATCTGTGTGGACAATAGGCCCAGCGTCTGTTTCATTGACCGTCTCTGCATCTGCATCCATGTCATCGCTTGCATCTGCGCCACAGTCTGTTTGATTCCGCAGCCGCTCCAGCAGAGTGATGCGCTGCTTCAGCCTTTGCTGAGTGTGTGTGTATTCGCTAAGTAGACGGGCAAAGCGAGTCTGAAGGGTGTCCAGAGCGGACTCCAGCCTCTCCACCTTCTCCTCTGTGTCCTCTTTCTGCAGCCCACCGCTTTCTGCATTCTCATCCAGCAGACCCTCTTTCATCAGGATCTCCCGGCCCCTCTCCTCTAGCACAGTCTTAGCATCTGGATACTCGGCCACTGCCTCCATCAAGTCGTCCTTAGAGAGGCAGAAGAGATCAGAGTAGCCCAAGCTGCGAATGTTGGCTGTCCGACGATTTCCCATTTTACTGCCTTTTATGTTCAGAATGCTGATTTCCCCAAAGCAGCTTCCAGCAGTGAGAAGAGCGTACTGTGTGACTCCGTCATCAGCCACCACAGCCAGCTTCCCCTCTTTAATGATATACATCTCCTTTCCTATGTCCCCTTTTCTGCAGATGTAGTCCCCTGGACTGAAGACCTGTGGGCGTAGTTTGAGTACGAGCTCCACCAGCAGTCCTGCCTCACAGTCTTGAAAAATGCGTACTTTCTTCAGGGTCTCCAGGTGTACATTAATAGCAATCTCAGCCCGCAGTTTGTTTGGCAAATTCTTTAGCACCTCCTGCTCGTCTACTGCTTTCTTGTTGGTCCACAGGTAGTCAAACCATTTAATGACACGTGTCTCCAGTTCTTTGCTGACTCTGCGGAAGTGCATGTAGTGTTTGATGGCATCGATCCGAGCTTGAAACTCGGCACGCGTGGCATTCATGTTGGAAATCATGGAGCCAACGTTTCCCACAATTGTGGCAAAGATCAGCACCCCAACAAGAAAGTCAAAGACCACAAATAGGTACTCTTCATCTCTCACTGGTGGAGGCATCTCTCCAATAGTGGTAAGAGTAAGAGTCGACCAGTACAGACAGTAGACGTAACTCCGAGTCAGGGAGGAATACTCAGGTTTGGAGATGTCTGGGAAGACCCAAGTGTCCGAGCCTAATCCCAAAGATTTAGATATAGCATAATAGATGCAGGCGTTCCAGTGAATGATGACCAGGATGTAAAGCACCAAGTTGCCGATACGGAAGATGTTGGGGTAGTTGGTGCGTGTCTCGGTGCGGTCAAAGAATTCAAACATGCGCGGGAAGCGCAGCAGACGGTTAAACCTGAGCTGTGGTGTGTGGATGCCAGTAGAGATGTACGCCAGGTCAGTGGGCAGGATGGACACTATGTCCAGCTTGAACTGTAACGTTCGGACGTAGCTGTCTCTAAGCTTGGCGTGGTCCTTCACCAGCAAACCTTGTTCCAGGAACCCTAAGACAAGAAACAGAGAGCACAAATTCAGTTGAACAGTGATCTCAGCTCACTGTTGTGTTTTATCTCTGCAAATCACTTCATATTCTGAGATGAAGCTGAACTGTGGATGAAAAACCTTAAAGCTGCACTGATCAATATTTTTATACTAACAATATTTAATGTGAAAGGTGTCGCTTTAGAGAATGATCACCTGACTCTGCAGTTCCTCTCTCTAAGGAGCAATTTACCGTCTTTCAGCTCATTGTTTTGGTTTTCTGTCCTACAACTTTACTTTTTGGGGCTCTCATTAACCCTGTTTCCAACAGCAACAGGCAACTGTTTTCAGTGAAAAATCTCTGAAAAACCCACTGTATGCTACCTGTCCAGCACCAAACAGCAGACAGACAAAGTTAGCGGCTAGCTGGTGAACATAGTAGAGCATTTAGCAGCTAAAGAGTCAGATATTTCCCTCAGGAGTTGGTAGAGAGCAATAAATAGCTAAAAGGAGAGTGAATATTAGATTAACAATTGTGGTGGCCACAAGGTGACCAGAAACACAATTCCAAATGAATGCTAATGTTGCTCTGTGTCTGCTGGATGTGTAAAAAGGCAACTGTTTGCTAACATTATCAAGGTGATTAGTCATCTTTACAGCTCATTGTGCTCTTTCCAGAAAAAAAAGAAATTAATGCAGCTTTAAACATTTTTATGTGCTTGTAGTTTGTGTTCACTCACATCTGGCCATAAGGTAAAAGACCCAAATGACACAGAAGTAGTTTAAGCATAGACTCACCTCACCTGCCTAATACTATAAATGTTTACTGTAAATTGTAACTAAAATGTAACATTTGTTCACTGAAGGTATTGATCATACCAGTTTCTAGAAGTCTAAGGCAATTGGGTCATCGAATCACTACTTAATGTGCTGAAAGTGACATTGAATATGCCTATTTCCACCAGGATTGTCATATTTTTCCACAGATATGCCATCAGAATAATTTGAAAGATAATTATCTTTGAATAATCACATAAAAAATAAACACATGTGTCCTTTAAGGCTTAGCACTTCTGTTGTGTCTTGATGCCAGAAGCTGTATTTTGAAATAGGTTACCTGTGCGAAGTCGGACACAAGTGTCCATTATGTACACAATGTCAGAGAGGTAGTCCAACACCAGCCAGCAGATGTAATTGTTCACCTGTAACTTGTCAAAGCATGCCCTGTGATCATAAAAAGAAAAAGGATTTACTGCTCCAGTCTAAGAAGTGGACAGTACACCCATCCACTACATCCATCACCCATCTCCAGAGGCTGCAGGGCCCCAACAGATAACGACTGTGGTGTTATTACCTCGCAACAACAAGGAACCAGTTGTAGAGCACTGCTGTGGCGATAACAAATAACCAGCGATAGTAGGCGTTATCGGATGGGGACACCACAAACAAATCCCACTTTTTCCTGAAAGCATGGAGAGATTGCAATTAAAAATATTTTTAATTTTTACTTTTTGTTTGTTTGTGTGTTGACTCGTCTCTGTGGTAACTTTTAAGCCTTTGTGGTTTCATATTGTACTGTATTATATTGAAAGCTGTTTTAATATTTTGTCCACCTTCTTTCCCTTATTTAGTGAAGCAACAATATTAGAAACACCTTACAGTATACTGCAATCACATACACAGCATCATAAACTACAACCTTAAAACTATCACAGAGTTGAATCAACCCCTCTGAGTGCTGAAGTGCCCTTTTTTCTAAAACCTTTATTTAAACAGGACATGCCTATAACCTAATGGACACCTCAAGGGTTCATTTTTGCCCTGAAGCCCCAAGTGTCCCTCTGATTTGCTCAAGTGTCACTCTGTTGTGACCTCTGGGCAAAATGAACCCTAAACCCTAATGCTTAAAGTTATGTATGTTTTAGAAAGGTAGTATTATTACAGAACAGTTGTACTGCAGTAGAACGTGCAGGTGTTTCTATTCTTCTAGTCACCCAGTGTATATCAAAGTGCATAGTGATGGTTCAGGGTAACAGGCAGGCAGGCATACCTAAAGATCCCTTTGGCATTGCTGCCATTGGCATCTGGTTGCATGTTGCTGATGCGGCTGGGGGCCGTTCTCAGCTCAGGGCCACGAAAGCGCTCCAGGAAGGAGTCTGGCCGCTCCTCCTCCTCCAACAGACTCCTGTGTGCCCATTCCCTCAGTCTCACCACCAGGCTCACCAGTCTGACACACACACAAGAAACATACAAGCTCTGTAAAAATTAAACATCATGTGTGAATCAGAGCTTGAGTTCAAATTCTGGTAATTTAGTCTGCCAGCACCTCGTAACATTTTAAATCACTTTCTTAACATATATGAAAACAAAATGACAGTCACACATCTTCAAGAAGCCGCATAACAACTCGCAACCATATTAAAAACATCAAATGAATTGCTATTAATGTACGTCACCATCAGAGAGAGGACTGGCAGTCTCACCAAACACTATTCCTCCAGCACAAACACAACTACAGCTGTCAGTGTCTCTCACAAAACCAGACAGTGGAACAAGAGAAAGGGAGATGGAAAAATCACTTACTACATGTCCTCAGAAAGGTCAAATAGTAATACATAGTAATAAATGTGCAACATCCTTTTTTTTTCTTTCCAAAAGCAATCAGGTTTATGGGAAATATTAAGAAACCAACACCGCTTAGCTTGACTACAAGAAGGTTAGATGATTCTAGCAAAGAATCACAGTTAATGTTTAAAATGGCACAAGTAAGCTTTAAACCTATTCAGTTGAAAAACATCCTCAAAGAGAAGTCTTTTATCTTGGCATCCAGTATATGTTTTTAGATACAATTACTGCCTTTACTGTAAAATATTTCCATTTTTACATTTTTTTTATTCTACAAATTAGTTTTAAAATCTTTTTATAAGCAACTGAAATCATCTTTTGTCAGACAGGACTAGAGACTTTCGCTCTCTTGAATTCTCTTCAACTGATTTTTTTGGTTTTCATTAGTGATGTTACATTCGCCAACGATTCCGATTCTTTGGTATGAACGAAGGGAACCGACTCGTACTTGGCGAGAGTCGTCCTTTTTACGGTTGTGCCCAAATTTCACTGCGTGAACAGTGTACCAGTAACGTTACCACTCTAGTCATAAACTGTCTGCAAATGATTGTACTTTTTTTGACACGATTCTGGGGAAGAAACAGCTAAAAGTACATCAAGAAGAAGTTTTACACAATGACAGAATAAGACGGAAAACCTTTTCTTTGGGTTTATGCGCCTAGTACATAAAGTGTTTCCCCTGACAAAATGACCAACATCGAGGTATTTGTGAGGTTGAATGTGTACTTTTATCCAGCCTGTGACCTTAAAATGACTTAAATAAAACACCTTTTGTACCTAATTTAAACTTAAAAACAGTCACAGGCTGTTTTTAAAAAGCCAGACTGATCAATCAGTTTATAAAAGCTTTGTGCAGGAGGCTGACGTGCCACAGGGGCGCCTCCAAGGGGCTGACCTCCCCTTTCGAGTTGCATATGCATAATATGCTTCTATCTGATTTTTACATTAGGTACCATTCATTTAAATCAATAACGCCACCCCAAGATTTTCAGTGGCCCTATCCGGCCGCCCCTATGACAAATTTCTGGGGGCCCCACTGGTGTCGCAGCCGGGTTGTTAGAGCTTTACCTTGAGATAGCTCCGTTCCTTTGAAAAGAGTTCCTGGAATTGCCTCCGCGAGGGTCGAGAGCAGCGACTCTCTGTAGCTCTGAGGATGTGTCATCACAGACAGATGGCACCCTGGGAGATCAGAGTGAAAACATAAAAAAAAAAAACATACATGTGAGCTTTCACTCTTTTGTACATCACATGCTTTGCTTCTCTCAAAGATATTTCTGAGACAAGTACATCCTAACACATGATTTAATAGTTGTTATCACCTGCTGAGAATACTCTCGGCTCTCTCGATCTCCTCCTCCAAGGTGGTCTTCACTGACAGATTGTGTGGCGACCGGTCTCTCTCCGCTGCCTGTCCCGTCATCTTCAGATCTGCAGGCGTGGACAAACACTCACATCACAGCCTCTTTTGCAGTCATCTATTCTACATGACTGGGAGTGTTGAACATGTTTTCAGTTGACTTTTCCTGCAGGCACACTGTGGCAGCAAGTGTTTATAGTTAACAGAGAGTCTCTGGGAGTGTTTATGGTGCGTATGACAGATTATAGTCAGGGGACGGGTGGGGGGGGGACAACTGGGACTGTCTGACACAGTCCCTCACCTAGCCCGTCACACAGCAGCTGGTTGCTGTGGCGACTGAAGCAACTACAAGATAAACTCAGTGACATGATACTGATGCTGCATTGTTTGAAATGCAATTTTGACGTGATGGAAGTTCACCTAAAATCCATTTCCAAGCACAAAAAGTAGCGAACCTCCACCCCAAAATGTGAGGGTACTGACACGCTTTCACCCTCTGCAGCGCAGACAGATGACAAGGTGTTTAGGCAACTGTTACCATTGTGTGACTAATTGGTGGATCATTAACGAAAACACACACACAGTCGGCCTGAAGCTCTGTGGCTCAGTGAGCCAATCAGCTGCTCTCCCTCAGGAGCTGCATCACTTAGGAAACCAGTGTGCTGACTGAAAGCAACGTGTGTCCTGTAAGTGACATAACTGCATGATGGCTGCTGGGTTCACTAAGTTTCTTTTTTTGGTATCACTTTATTTTATGGGTCCATAATTTCTGAATAATTTCCCAATTCCCAATTTGCCAAATCCGAAATAGAATGATTACCATGTGATTTAGGATCAGCACGACGAATAGCACTTTTATGTTCATTCTAAATCTAAGTTGTCTCCTTGTTTTTCCTACATATTGGATGCCACATTTGGTACATGCAAGAAGGTAGACAACATTACCGGAGCTGCATGTTATGTTTTTTTTTCTTTGTACTCTTTTTGGTGTTGACCTTTTTACAATTAGAGCATGCAGCACAATTTTGGCAAGGAAAGAAACCTAGGAAATTATTAGGAAATTACAAAATAAAGATTTACCTTTTTTAAAATTAAACTTAAGTAACAAGGTGAGAAGAACTTTTCCCTACAATTGCATACTATGTATTATATTTTATTCAGTACGTTATGAAATAGAGCTTCTATTTCTTTTACTAGCAACACACAATGCTGTAAATATCAAATGAAACAAAGTTTTTTTACTCAAACAATATTCAGTTAATGTCATTGCTCTATAAAAAAGGTCATTATTTGTCATTAAATTGTATTCTTAACAAATTAGCAAATGTGGACTATTAGCATTGTGATTAATTATGTTTGCCTAAAAAAGAAAGAAAAGAAAAACATGGAAAAATAAATCAGTCACACACATGTTTAGCCTTACCTTTAATTTCCTTTAGTTACTCCAATAAAATCCTTATGGTGACTTCACACAGACACACCCAGAGCAGCTCTTCCCTGGCCAATCCATCTTCTGTGGCCACAGTGGATGTTATGAGAGGAAAAATCTAACTGCATCCAACACTACTAAAAACACATCACAAGTCCTGTTCTTGCACCATTTTCTGTGAATCAAGTGTGCAGGCACATGCAGTCCACCTGATCCTCAGATGGCCGAGCACATGCAGGAGGCTGGCAGGATGGGAGATGCAGGGCGGGGAACTCTTTGAATGGTTAAGAGCCCAGATGTCAGCTTTAGACTGAGGAGTCTTCTGGGAAAACCTCTTGGCAGTACCAACAGATTATCTCATTTGTTGTGTTTGATATTCAGCTATATATATATTATATATTATATTATATTATATTATATTATATTATATTGATAATTTCTTGGCCTTACATAATGTTTTTTGTTAGGCTATTTACTTGATATTTCCTTAAAATCAATTGTTTCCACTTTTTTTTTTTACATTTGTCTTCATTTGTAGTGCAGTGACATATTGACCTAATATGGTGTATGATATTGCTAACTAACTAATATTACTAATATTACACAATTTACTTGAACAGTTTTACTTGAAATATTGGCTTGCAGTGGTGGTAAGTAACTAAGTACATTTACTCAAGTTCTGTACATAGAGGTCAAATTATCCAATATTTCACAAAAAAAACAAAGATGAGAGAAAAGTACAAAAAATGAATACAAATTTGTGTAGCAGAATTTTGTTTTTTCTTCTTTCCAAAACTATTAATCCTCTTACGACCACCCCAGTGGTTGGGAACCACTGTATTAAACAACCTTACTGTACATGAAGTAGTTCAGTAGCTTCTTCTCGACCAGCTTCAACAGTAAATTGCTGCTGACGCATTGATGCATCAGCATTAATGATCTATGACTAATGTCATACATAATAATATATATCACCTATATGTCACCTTCATCACATATATGTCACCTTTTTCTGCAGAACGAATACTTTTTTTTTTTACTTTATGTACATTCTGCTGAAAATACTTCTGTACTTTTACTCAAGTAAGATTTTGAATGCAGGACTTTTACTTGTAATGGGGCATATTTACATTGTTGTATTGATGCGTTTACTTAAGTAAAGGACTTACTTCTTCCACCACTGACTTGATATTTTGTGTAACGTTAGACGATTGACATCATATTTCCTTAACAGTGGTCGATTATATTATCCTGGCCTTCATTGGGAAACGTGGACTGGTTGCTGTTGTTTTAAGCGAGTTATAATGGTCTCAAGTGTTTGTGATTTGACACTGTCTTTATAAATCCAAACTCTCTTTCCAACACCAGACACACTAATGCAAATGGAGCTTTAAAATCCAGATGATGATGATGAAGGCCACAGGGGACATCATCCAGCTCTCTGACGGAGCCTGGCAGCCTCAGCTTTCATCAGATCCTTGGAAAACGGAAGGACTAGGGACTTCCTAAGAAACCCTTCAGAGAGTGGAGCCCAAAGGACTTTACATCTGACTGAGATTCAGACCAGTGAACAGTAAACTACAATCTGCCACTGCTATCCCCTGTTGTACTACAAGACTGTTGATGGACTGTAAAGGAAATCCTGCCTGTTAACAAGAGAGAAGAGAGTTAACAGATCAAATGTGTCAACAGAAATCTTTTATTATTATGGAAACGTACACATTACAACTGAGATTCTCCACAGAACACCTCTCTCTTTTCTTTAACAAACCACAATTTAATGCATTATTTCTTTATCACTTTTGTCATATTTAAGTGTTTGTAGAAAAAAGTATTGGGCTCAGTCCCAGTGCATTTCCTTTTGGGTATATATATTTTATAAGGCGCTATTTAAAACAGGTACTGTGTTTTACGATGAAAAAGAAGGAAGAACATAAAAGCATGAGGGGTGTAATAGAAACAGATAAGAGAAAGGAGAAGTAGGCAGCAATAAAAAAGAAAAAAGATGTAAAAGCTCGAATCATAAAAGTGATGTTAAATGAGTTCATGTCTGCTGTTTTCCTCCGGCAAGTTGTTCTACATGCTCATGGTTCTAATGGAGACGATTGTTGGTTTTCAATTCAGAGGAGTTTTCCTCTAGGTCGACATGTTTTTAAGGAACAGTTCAACATTTTGGGAACTACACTTATTCGCTCTCTTGCCAAGAGTTAGATGAGAATATTGATACTACTCGCTGTATGGTAAATACTGTATGAAGCAGCCGGTTAGCTTAGCTTAGCATAAAGACTGCAAGCAGGGGGAAACAGCTAACCTGGCCCTGTCCGAAGACAACGAAATCTGCCTGGTTTCCACTGGTTGCTTGGCAACCTCACAGTGACAACAAGACACCAGAAAGTCTCTGCGCCCTGCACATAACCCCGTAAAACTACAAATTGGTGTTTTTACGCTTTGGTTTTCGTATGGATTAAACAAACAAGATAAAATGTGTTGGTTTCCAGTCTTTATGCTAAGCTAAACTAACTAGCTGCTGCATGTAGATCCATATTCACGTGACAAACATTAATGTTGAACTGTTCCCTTAAATGTAGACATACACTCAGTGGTGAGTTTATTAGGTACACCTAGCTAAATCTAATGCAGTCTCATACAATAGTTCTGCAATAAATCATACCTTCATGGAGGTTATAATGTTCAGTTTTGTTTAAACTGATTTATTTAGTTTAAAATCATCACACAGTTGAATCAAGGTTGAAATAAGACATTTAACTCTCTGGGTAGATATGGGACAGTGCACTAGTGACACCATTTATCTGCACAATATACTGTTTATGATAAGTTGCCTAGTATAACAACAGATCGGTCAGTAACGTTGGCAGAACATTGGCTGAAAACCTTGAGAATAGCAAATATAAAATAGCACTTTTCCCCAAAGAGCATTTATTCAAGTGTCTACATACTTAAATTATGATATACAACTTTACATGTAAGAAAAATGTAGTAGTAATAGTTTTTAAAAGTCTATACATGACTTTTTGTCATTCAGAAATAATTAGTGTCTGAGGAAAATGTGTGTTAAGTTTCAGAGGATATTACTCTGATGATATTCAAGTTGTAATTTAGGGATTTCATTTAAAGAGGAAAAAAAAGTAAGCACCCACCTTATGATCAGATCAACTATGTGCATTAAATCAGTTCAGGATATTTGATTCACCATTACTACTCAGTTAGGATAACAACGGGGGATTGACAAATTCATTTATGGTCAGCTCCATTTCTATGGAAGATGCCTTTTCCAGAAACTCTAAAGATAAACCACATGAGCACTTTTCAAAGTCATATTTATTGTTACAAGTAAAGCACTTAAGAGTAGACATGAACACGAGACCAAATACAATTTGGCCATTGTCATAGAATAGCATGAAACTGGAATGAAGTTACTGTTTATATTTGGTAATGTTGAATACAAAAGAAGAAGGGAAAACCTCAAAGCGCGAGTACATGTTGTCTTTGAGACAAAAGAAGGCACAGCAGAAGCCAGGAGAGTCCAGTCAGCTTGCTCCTCATCCAACGTAACAGACAAAAGAACAACAAAACAGATGCCCAATACAACAAAGACTAGACACCCCAAAAACAGCATTTACCTCATGTAATAATCCCAAGAAACAAACAAATGACGAGTACAAGAATACAGACAGCACATCAGGCTGGCCATTACTATAATTTGACCGTATGGCTTCTGTATACAGATATGTAGAAGTTTATGGTGCCAGTTATTAAGACATGCTTTTACTTCACTAAGTGAGAGGCAATGTTTAGGTTTTTCGACATGTGCTCCACCTAAACATCCCGACTCTCTAACTTTAAAAAAAATGTATTCTTAAGTATGGTATTCAGGAATGTGTGTTGCTTAGTCAAGGATATAATTTACTTATCAGTCTGAGTAAAAATATGTAAACAACCTTGCAGCTGGAAATATGCATACTCGCTTTAAAAAAAAACAGCATTCTTATACATTAATCAAAAGTTCTGCATATTGAAAGTAACAAGTTGTCCTCTGTAACACGAGACCCATCTCTTTAGAAATTTTAGTATTGTGGACTCACTTTAAATAAGAGGACCGCACAGCACATTATTCTTCAATGAACACCTCAGGAGAGGCAGGGATACATGCAAATTTCTGATGCATACCCTCATGTTATTCTCATCCCCCCCTCCCAAAAAAAAAAATTCTTTCTTCATTCCTTCAGTTGGAGGGAGCTCTTTCAAAATGCTAACGGCTTGTGGGTATGAGTTTAGTAAGTGTCACAATGATCCCAGCCAGTCTTCTTAGACTCGCTTCATCCCCCGACCCATCAAGCAGGCAAAGACTGTCATCACCATTTTGGGCTTGACCTCCACAAGGTCTTCTGGGAGAGCGTAGACACGGGCTCCAATCTTCCTAGCCATAGAGACAGCGTATCTAGGAATAATGGAGAGGTTGACTTGTATAAAAAAAAACTGTTCACACAGAGTTACCAAAATAGTGGCAAAAGGCTGCTTCTCTTTCTTTTTGTCATAGAAAATCTTACTTGGCATTCTCCAGCTTGTCGTCTTCAGAGAGACTGCCGGTTTTTATCAGCTCGTAGTTGATGCTGCTGGGCTGGATGGCGTCTATCAGTTCCAATACTGCCAAACTGCTGCTGATCTCCTTGTCCTGATCACCACACAACACACAGACTAAGGATCTAACACACAGGCTTGCCAGACTGACGAGAAAATGTAGTGCCTTTTGGTTTGTTTGACACTGCCGGTATGTAAATTACATTAAACTGCCACATTTAACTCATAAATAACAGCATTTTTTTTAAACATGGAAGTTCATTCTTGACCTTGGGAATAGCAGGTGTAACAAAAACACAAAGCTTTTTCTGAGCATTCAACCGCCATAAAATAATGGCATTTGTTCATGCATCATTGTTTCCTCCTCTGTTTCGTTTATATATGCAAGGAGACTGCACTGCTGAGAGTTTAAAATTGTGTGTACACTTGCCAAAGAAACATCAGTTTGTCATGGTCAGCCATGTTTTTTGTTTACGTTTGACGTCGTGCACCTGGAATGCTTGGAGGTCAGAAATTTCAACTGGGAAATTCCGCCCTCCGACATTGTCTGGAACGCAGCATAAGGCCTTGTTCAGACTGCCAACCATCCAGATTGATTTTGAATAGTCTGGTCAGTAAAAAGCCACATGAAATGCAATTTTTGCGAAATCGTTTCCAAGCCACATTTGGAGGTGGTTTGAAATGCGATTCGAATCGGATTTCTACAGATGCGTCTCAGTCCGGACGCTCTGGCCACTCAAATCGGATTTCAAAGTGTCTTTTACATCACTCGGAACGCGACTCACAACGATGACGTCAAATCCAAAGTGACAGAAGTGCATCAGAGTGTCTGAGCAGAATCCATGCTGCTGCTAGCAGAGCGGTACGGATGACAACACAGTGGACAGACGCTGAAATAACTTGTCTGCTGGCACTTTGGGGGGAGGCTTTTGTACAGGCAAAGCTGGAAGGATCTCCATTTCTCATGCTTCCGTGTTGGAAAGCCGCGTCACCAGCGTACGTAGTTACTGACGCCTATGTCGTTACCACAGCAACCCATGTAGGTAACACAAATCCGATCTGATCACTTGTAAATAACAGTGTGGACAGTCTGTCTTAAAGATCTGATTTGAGAAACAAATCTGATTTGCCTGCAGTCTGAACAAAGCCTTAGATACGAGATGACACCGAGCCAGCTCCATTCACTGATGAAGACCGTGAGATGAGGTTGAAAGTTCAGAAAAAGCTAAAAAAAAAAAAAAAAGATTAAACCTCCGCAGAGTTTAGATTATTTAATAACATCTCTCTTTTTTTTTTTTTTTTTTTAAAGTTCCATATCAAAATATTTTAATTTAATCTAATCAAAAGAGGAATAACAGGTTTACCTTAAAGCTTGAAATCTTGGTTGATTTTCCAGCCTCTGCCAATGTTTTGTTCACCCACTTTACAATGATGTCATCATTTACTTTCTGTCCATCACCCAGTTCCTCCAGTACATTCAATGTATATCTGAAAGAGTGGAGAAGCAGGGCGTTTATTATGGATATGAACTAAACACTACACTGTTTAATTATTTTTCACCGGTGCCCAAAGACTTAAGAACACTAGACTTTATATTTTTTTGCATTTTAAGAACAAACACTGAACTGTAAATACACACGGTCATGTCAAGCAGCCTGGACTTCTGTATTGTTGTGATTTTTGGGCCAGTCAAACCTTGCAAACTCTGACACAAAGCAGTGGGAACTACTAACGATATCAACACACCCCCCTTTGTGACAGGGAGGCAAATGAGTTTATGGAAATGTGGTCTGGATTTGGAGGAACACACACATTAACAACACCACTGGCATGAAATGGAGGTTACCAACTATCAACTCTCTTGAACTTGTGTACAGTAAATATACAGACATGGTTCTCACACCTTCTTAAACATCAAATTCAAGGACTTTTTAAGGACTTTCCAGGCCGAATTCCCTCAAATTCAAGGACCCAACACGGCATACACAGATCAAGGTTAATTACTGTTACAACACAAAGATTTTATATAATGAGAACTAGCAAGGTCTACGGAACTATTAAAAAGTGAGAGAGGCTTGAATGTGTGAACACTTCTCAATTGTGCTGTTACAATGATGTTATTTTAAATAAAAAAATATATCAAAAGAACTTCAATTTCTATGCTTGCACATAATATATAAATTCAGGCACTTTCAATGACCAATGTCTATTTATGTGTATTTTTTTTTTAAACTTTCAAGGCCTTGATTTTTCACCCCTCAACTTCAGACTTTCAAGGATTTCAAGGACTTTTCACAATAAATCTGACAATGAAGATGATGGTGATTGTACCGTTTCAAAATACCACACAGACATACTAACTGAAAAACAAAAACGTTCATTGGATGCTGCCACATATCAAAAGCATTTTGATTTTTTGTTTTGTTTTTCCCAGAAGAGCTCAGTAATTCCTTGATAGTAACCTACTTTTACATCTCCTAGTCCCAGAAAAATACTTTTGAGGGCCCTCATTTGCAATTTTTAGTTCTTATTATGCGTACTTGTTTTCATTAATTAAAGCACAAAATAATTTTTTTTTTTTTTTTTTTTTTTTTTTTTTTTTTTTTAAAAAGGTGACTATGACACTGAGATACAACAAAGAATCCAGGTGTGAAAATCCACCACACATTCCAAACCTTAACCATGCAGTTTTTACATGTCAGAGATGTATTTTATTTTGTAGTTTCACCTTCTCATCAGCTGCCACACCAGTGCCAGAGTCAGGGTAGCGTTGCCATCATTCAGGTCCTGCCCGCCGATGCCAACGAGGGAGAACTTGGCTGTTTTGCCCAGTTCCACTGCATAGTTACAATTCTCCAACTAGGGGCACAAAACAAAATGGTTGGCAAAAGATAGCCAAATTATTATTATTTTTCTTGGCTAGGATTAAAAGGAATCTGATTTACCTTTTTCATGTTGGTTCCCAGCTTGGGGTAAGGTGGCTTGTTGACCTTGTTGTTCCAGTCAACAGGCACTTTAATCTTCTCATAGAGTTGGAGGATGACCATCGCATCCTGTAGGTCTCTAGAAGACAGGAGTGTGTTTGATAACAATTAACATTAAATAAGATATAAGAAAAGAATATAAGTTTTAGTTATGAAAACTCTTCAGAGGCCAGCATATACAGGAATGAGATAAACAGTGTCCTAGTATCTTGTTTGTGGTACGTACCCATACAGATGATTGACATGTGGGTTCACTCCCAGAGAGTTCATCCAGTTTCGGAATGTCCTCTCTTCTCGTGTCTCACCTAGACAGCAAAAGCATCATGGGATTTAGGGGGCTTTCAGGTGACATAGCTGGCGGCCATGCTGGAGGTCTCATCAGAACTGAATAGGCCTGGTTAATATTTGTGATATTTCTGATCTCACTCTGTTAACTATATAAGCAGAATATCTGGTAACTAACTATCACTGACTTATTGTAAATATATGCTCTACAGGCAGAATGTTTAGGATTTTCCTAAAAAACAATGTATAGACTCATACAAAAATAATCCCTCTCAATCATCACTTGACTCACTAGAAGTGTGTGGCGGTGTCCGTATCTGCAGAGACTCTTAGTTTCTTATTAGTTTGCTGCGTTCCCGACATTTCTGGGCGTCAACTTTTGGTCAGTGGGTGTGTAGCCTCCAGCCAATAACGCACAGACTGTGAGGTTGGGACTCTAGAAAAATGTAGCGACCAGGTTACATCGCTGTCTCCGTCTCTCTCCTCTGCTCTCTGTCTTTGTCATGGATGTATAAACAGCTGCCGGTCTGTGTGTCGTGTTTGACAGAGGGCGGGGCTGAGCTACATACACACACACAAGTTTGTTTCACTATCCCCTAGCCCTACCCTAACCATAAACTAATTGTAACCTGTACCCTAAAGCCAAGTCTTAACCCTCAAAAAGCAGTCTCTACCTATGGAGACCTCAGTTTTTGTCCCCTCGGTGCCATGTGCCCATGGGTTAGTGTGCATTCAGGTTAAAGTCCCCACCGAGATATAAGAACATGAAACACACAATCAGAAAAATAACGTTTTATTTCTCTAATTCACTGTTTTATTCTCGCTAATGCTGCTCCCTCTCTTCATTCACTCTCTCTCTCGCTCTCCCGCTCGTTGAGTCGGGGCCAACTTTGAATGGCGTGTTTACAAACTGCAACTGACAAATCCTACTCATTCTGACTTTAAACTCTTAATAATTCCTATAGAAAGGGTTTTTTCCTGAACTTAAAGTTTGCTGCTTATATAGACGTAAATATTTAATGTTACAGGTAAATATTTGAATGATTTGACCCCAAGGCCTTTAAAACCAGTGGGGCAAGAACTGACAGTTTCTTGTGCCTACCAATTCAGTCTACATTTGAAAACAACACAACTTTATCAAACAAATTACTTATTGTAACTGAATTTACTTACAAGCAATAGAGTAATGTTTTCAAGCATCTCTTTTGTTGTTATTTGTGTATTTAGACCTTATTTGTTCACAGCCAACTCTCCAGTGGTGATGGTAGCAGACATGGATATGGGAGATTTGGGAAAAAAACGACAAAGCTCTAACACTAGAAGTTAACGATCCAATCTAAAAACTGAGTTCGTCTGCTCTCCATACCCACCTTCCAACAGTCCCCAGTCAATGTCCTCATTCTCAGGTTTGGTCAGCGCTGGATATTTGTTGAACAGATTGGCCACAAAGGCAAGGTTGAGTTTGGGGTTTCCACTGACGACGTCAGCTGGGGTGACAAACTGTCGACAGCCGAGCCTGTCGGCCTGCTGCAGCATGGCCTCTGCCCTCTTCAAGTCGTCTTTCTCCTGAACAACACACAGACCACATGCTCCGATCAGAAACACTGTACAGCTGTTACCATGTGGTGAAGATACTCAACTGTGATTGCTGACTGTCAAAGTACTTACACTGAAGCCTGTCATGTTAATGTCGATGCGTGGCTGATCTTCCTCTGTGCCTTTTGGAGAGATTTGATTCAGGAGGTGGAAATAGGCCCTTGAGTCCTGGAAAATAATACAATTATAGTTCTACTAATGAACAAACAAGAAAATCCACAGTGTAACAGAATTGTAATTTTAAAATATCTGTACTCTAAGTGAGGTATTGATAAACTTGATACTGCTTGTGAACAACTTTTACTGTTCACATTATGTTTTGTATTTCATCCATCACCTGCTTAAATCAAGTATTTAGATGTTTTGGGTTTCTCCAAATGTGCAGTACTGTATTTACATACAGTGGACCTAGTGACTAAAGAAGTGCATGGAAATAAAAAAATAAAAAACCCTGCAGACCCTCCTAAAGAACCTTGAAAGTGTTGTTATATGATTATATGAATTTTGAGTGGTTTCCCTGCCTACATCTAGTGTTTAAATACATCGACTGGATTCAATGTTAGTGAATAGGCCCACCTTGATGTCAGAGCTGAAGTTGTTGATCTTCTGCCAGCCAGCATTTTCCAGGTGAAAGTTTGCCCAGCGCAGCAGCAGTTCTTCTGGAGACAGCTTCATCAGGTCCTCCAGGGTTTCCCCGTCTCTCAGCAATGCTGCCAGCGCTGTCAAGGGGTGTTAATGATCAGTTAAGCTACTTGACAACAGACCAGGAAACCCTAGTGATAGGAACACAGACTCAAATACATGTTATCTAATGGACCTATTGGCTAAGTCCTGTACCTTCATTTCTGCTGAGCTCGATGTCAGCAAACAGACCGATCTTGATGATCTGCCACAGCAGGCCCAACACCAGATGAGGCTTCCCTTCTTTCAGATCTAAAGCACCAATGTTCACCACATGGCAGCCAATAGCAGAAGCTGAGTTCAGGGCCAGGTTCAGATTCTCCTGAAAGGTACAAAGCATCAGCTGTTGGAAAATTTGCATAAAAAGTAAGAGAAACAGCAGCTGTGACATACGGTAAATTTAAGTGACCTGTATCGTAAACGGTGTCAGCTTCTTCTTATTTATGGTCCTCTCATCGATGGTGTCTGGCACTGACAGGTTGACCATTTTGCTGCAAAAACGTACAAAACCAAGCATGAAATATTATCAGACATTTGATGCAGTATTCATTGTAAAAGAAGAGAGATAGCAAACCAAATGTTCATTGTTTTGCAAAAAATGAGTATTTGTGAAATCTGGCATTAAGTAACTTTGTGTCAGAAATGTAATTTTCGGTGCATCCTGTTGGCCAAACTGTTTAACATACCGACCATGTAATTGCAACGTCCCCAGAGTCCAGGCCTACATGCTGTAAACAAGTCTTTAATATCCCTGTTAAGTGAACTTCAGCATGTGAACAGTGTTTCTCTTCATCATGCAGTTTGTCTGCTTGGAATATGTTCAGACACAGATGATTTCGTCTCTTTGCAGCTCTGCAATCTCTTTTATGGTCATCTAAAAACTAACATGACAAAGTACTGATTACCTGTAAGACTTGTAAGTGCTTTCTCTGCTGTCAAATGCTAACTGGCATTCAGCCTAATATGACCTACCTTTACAGCAGTGTTAACAAATATGATTATGTTAAGTAATTTTCTGCTTCAACTGATAAATGTGTGAACCTTGAACTGGTGATTTAACAAAGAGCAACATAGATTTGGAACAATATGTAATTATTTCTGAATATTTTTAAATAAATATAGTAATGTTGTATTAGTATCAATATCTCCTCTGCAATGCGAGGCAGAATGTTGTTATGGTTGATGGACATTCCCCTATACAGGCTCATATTTGTCTTTTTTTTCAGCCAGGATGTGATCACAACATTAACAGATGCAGATACCTGCATCAGTGAGATGCAGGTATCTGACATTTATTTCCGAAGGGTAGCTAAGTTGGGGTGTGTGTGTGTTGTGTTGCGGGCTTGAAGTGAAAACAGGAACTCTCACCAGAGTACTATACCGTCTCCGACAGACGTGAAGAGAGAGTCTGTGTTGGGATCCATGGGTAGGACATGTTGGCAGTCAGGGTCTTTTTCCAGAGCAGTGTTGATCCAGTTCACAAAGGCATATCGCTCCTCCTCTGTAACAATGAACATATACAGGCATCAGTTAAAAGCAAAACACCAACAATATAACGTGACAGTATCGCCCATAATGACTCAGTGTTGGTCACATTGTCCATTATGGGTTTCTTCAAAAGTAAATGGAGCATCTGTAGCTCAAGTGCAGAGGGTACAAAGTCAGTTTATGGTAAACATTAGCAGCGACTGGAGAGAGGAAGGGGATGATGTCCGACCGTGTGTCTTACCAGAGAACGAGTGTTGTGTTCCTTCGCTTGACAGCTCAGACGTCCCTCCAATAGCCAGGATGCCTTCTTTTCTGTTGATGACCTTGCGGAAAGTTTTTGCTATTTCACTGCCCCTCAGCTCCTGTACGATCTAAAACAAGGCCAAAGAAAACTCAAAGACCAATCACCACTATGCCTCGAAAACCCTACATTATTGTTTTAGGCTGAAATTCATGGAATATTAAGATATTTATGTACATTTTGATTTGTGGATAAGCGATTGTGTTGTAGAGTTCATCGTGTTGGCCATTTAATGAACACGTCTAAAACAAAAGAATTTTCTGACATATACTTAGTGGCCAGTTTATTAGATACACTTGTCCAATCTAATGCAATTCAATACAGCTTACAAAGTTTATAATGTTCAGTGTTTGCTGAAATAGTCTGAAATATGTACATTTAATGTTTATTACTGAGGTGACAGTTAAGGTGGTGTTGTACTGGACTAAATTATATTGAGGTGGGTTTTTTTTGTCCTCCCTATTTACATACATGAGGGGGGTCAGAATATTTATCTAAATATAATGCAGTCCAGCACAACACCACCACTAACTATGACCTCTATGTTAAAACATAAAATATAATTTAACAACTATGTTATGATGATAACAACAACAACATCTCTATGACAGCGTCAAAAACTGAACATTATGGGCATCATAAAAGTAGACTTTATGGCAATACAGTTGTATCAGATTGCATTAGATTGTGCAGGTGGGCCTAATAAAGTTTCAAATGAGTGTAAATATATGCAAATCTATTAAGAAATCACAACCAGATCAACCACATGTTGTGTTATTACACCATGATTCTGGTGAATTGATTTGTAACACAACTTTCACAGATAATTTTTGCTACCACAAATCACTCATGATGGGTAGCCTATTTATCTTGTTATTTCTTCAATCTTAGAAATGTCAACTTAAATCAAAAAATAATCAATAGATTAATCAATGGAGAAAAAAAACTCTTTAGTTGCAGTCATACTTCTGTGCAAAAGCCTCAATCATCTTCTCTCCTTTTACTGTTGTTCGTATCCCTCATCTCATCGAGCTCCTGTTAGCCACCATGACAGCCAATGTCACTCGGCAGACACAGAAATACTGCTGGAAACATAAAGCCAACCTGCCAGCTAAAGGGCTGAGAAGACATGGTGAACATCTAAGCTAGTAACTGAGTTTTTTAACAATATAAATGGGCTGAAAAACCGTTTATAAATATGAAAAGTCCACAAAGACGTCAGGTTGATGGGTTCATAAAAACAACTGATGTGTTGTGCAATTAAGTACACTGTAGTGTTTTAACGTGAGACTGTGCGTTTACAGTATTACAGTGTTGAGTGTGTGAGTGCCGGTATGTCATTAGGTATGTCATTAGGGTTATCAACAGTAACAGTAAACCACCAGAGCTACAGCTATTATCATCCTCCACACTAACACCACCCTCAGGCTTGTCCCCACATCCCAACATTAAATAATTACCTTTAAACATTAAATCAGTCTCAACAAAAAGTAATGGGACCATAGAGAGTGGTCTCTGTGGTGTGAGTTCGCACTGTATAGCTTATCAATACTGCACAACATGTGAGTGGCTTCAGACAAAGCAGCTTTGACTATACATATTGTATGGTAATGTGTGTGTACTTCCTGAACCTGAAGTTATCGCTGCTTCATCAGTGACCTCAGCCCCACAGGAGTTGGTGTGACCACAGTAAACTTTTCAGCCTGGCACTGAGTTGTTTAAAAAGCACAGCACATTTTGCCACAAACATACACAAAAGTCACAGGATGCCAGCTTGCATTTTTTGGGCACTGTAAGTAAAAAAAGTAACCACAACAAGACAATCATGACCTTGCACAGATAAGAATTTCCATTAAATTCTGCAAGTTAGTAAAAAGCTATTTTTATAGTTGAACATTCAAATCTATGGAGAGTAAGGAGGATATTCACATTCATCCCACATGCATTTAATCTGGGTTGTTATCATCCATAAGAACATATTTTGTAAAAGGGGTGTTTTATCAAAGCCTAGTGGTGGAGCACACACCTTTCTAACACAATGGCACAATACTGTTGTGCTAACTGGGAAGTCCCAGATGTTGTCCCTTCCAGCCAGCGCATGAACACAGCGCAACAGTCAAATCCAAGTTTTGCATCATCACAAAAATCAACTGATTAATCAGGTGTTCATCTCCACAAATTATATACAAAATGACGTTGTTACTTTTTTACATATTTTGCCAAAAGACAGGCAAAATTAACAACAAACCCCCCTCCAACTTTGTTACTTAATTTCAGAAAGTAACCAGAAAGAGCTTTTTTTAATAAAAGCCTTGCTAGCTAGCGGTGAAACGGTGCACAAAATTCCCAGTTCGGTATGTACCTCGGTTTTAGGGTCACAGTTTATACAGAACAGCACAACGGACTGACTGTGTCTATGTGACTATATGTGTAAATTATGTGTTCTCTATGACCGAGTATGGTCGCATATCTGCAGCGATAAACACTCCTATAGCATTAGTTATTGATTTGGCACGGTCTGAATCTGCCGTGAGAGGCTGCCTTCCTGTCTGGTTTTGTCTCGTTCTGCTAATCAACACATTCGAGTGTAAATGCAAAATGGAAATGAAGCGTTTCCACAGACACACCCGACTTCAGTTGAACAATGTCGGCATACAGTTTGACACTCATAGTTGCTAATCGTAACTAACCGGGAAACCGTAATGTTTCCATACAGAGGACCTCCAGCTCTGGTCTCTCCTTTGTGTTTACCATTCAGAGGCAGCGACTAGCATGCTGCAGCTGACAGACAGCAACTGGTGCGCTGCCAAAACGTTCCGGGTAAAACTCGCACGCTAGATCTTCTGTTCCTGTTGTCACAGGGCGAACCGATCCGAGGGAGTCGCAGACCGAGCCGAACGTCCTGTACCGAACGATTCGGGACGAATACACGTACGGTAAATTTTTTTCGGTTTTAATATGTCTTATCTGTTATTTCACTCTTTTTTTAGTATATATTTAATTTTGGTGGATTTTATTTTTTGTACTTTTAATTGCCTGATTTGTTTCATTGTTGAAAAGTTTTAAATAAAAGTGTTTTTTATTATTATTATTATTATTATTATTATTATTATTATTATTATTATTATTATTATCATCATCATCATCATCATCATCATCATCATCATCACCACACAGTTTTTGGATCATCCAATATTATTTGTGTTACTCACTTACTAACAGCCACATACCCTAAAACTATCATATGAACTATCATGGAAAAAACAAAAATACAGCAACAGTACGTTTTGGTCGACCCTCCTGATCCTGAGATTTTGAATCACGCTGCACTCCTGTACCAGAAGCTGCCCCTGTGAATGACTACTCCCTCATCACTGCTGAAACAAAATACTGGAACTCACACCACTTTGCTGACCTCACTTCCACATTCCCTGAGTGTGTATGCGTGTGTGTGGTTTGTAGAGGCCTTTCAACTCTGTCGTGCATGTAGCTGCTAAACGTTGCCTTGCATATCGGCCCCACCCAGGAGGGTGAGGTGCTTTTAGGCAAAACAGAAAACAAAGACGAACTCACAGTAAGAAAAGCTCTGAACAGAAGGGGAAAACTTGTCAAGCTCGACAGCACGAGCTGTGCTGAGCCCCGCTTAACATACCGCCAAAAACTCATCAAAGCTGATCTTATTATCCTTGTTGCGATCGAGTTTCTGGATGATCTCTCGAACCATGTATCCAGGTAAGGAATGTCCAGCATCTTTAAGGAGCTCATGGAGTTCATAATCACAGATATGTCCATCGTTGTCCAGATCTACAGAAACACAAAAAGAACCATTAGAAACCAGGGCATATGGTACAACTAGGGATAGACCTACTGTAACATTTATTTATAATGCCCACAGTTAAAATCACTTATTTTTTTGTTTTAAATTTAGTGATTTCAAACAACAATAATGTCTGCACTCTTAAGCTGTAACCATTATTTTTTCAAAGGAGATATTCGAACATTCAACTATCAAAGATGCAGGTGTGTTGGAAAGTATCACTCCAGTTTTGAGAAAAGAAGATCCTGCACACTGCTCTCACACTCGCACACTCACAATTTATTGATCATACTAACGTTTAGGTCTTTCTGGACCTTCGTCAAGAGTGTTTTTACACTAGGTAACGCTCTTGAGCAGTGTGCGGGATCTTCTTTTCTCAAGGCTTGCATAATTATTAAATGATCTAAGTAAATACATACTGTCATGGTAGCATTGCCTTTACTCACCAATTTTCCCAAAGACCTCTCTCATCTCCTCCATTTCCTCCTTTGTTATCTTTCCAGACATTTTTCTGTGATTGACCTGAGGTGGTCAGTCAGAGAAAGGTGAGACTGCGAAGAGGAAGAGAGCACCAAGTCATCAACAGGGTCTTGAAATGACAGGTCAGAGGACCCAATCTTCAACAGCCTCCCATAAACTTCCTTTCAGCCCCTGAAATGTATCCTGACTGCCGCAACCTTCTGCGTCTTCAAAGAGTGAAGGGATCTGCACCCCCTTAACTCAAGTCAATCATCTCACTGCTCAGATTACAGACCGGTCTCAATTTTTCTGCCTCCTTAATGGAGAAGTGACCTTTCCTCTCCAGGCAGAACAAAAGTCACTCCATCCACCATCTTCTGTACCTCTGCTCCCCACCCCCTGCTGATCCTATCTACTGTTCTCTTTAGTTTCTCTTTTGAGCGCTTTTCCTTTTCCAAGCTCTCACCCATAGTCAAAGTAATTTCCTGTTAGTTCCATTGTATAGAAACGAGCCCATGCTGTAACAAAAGCTACCAGAGAAGCTGAGACTACTCCAGTCTTTAGGTGATTTCATACAACCTTTCTGACAAATCTGCTTACTGCAACAGCCATGTCCTATAATGTCTTGCTTTTCTTAACATAATCTTTCACACAAACTGAGCTGTAATGAAAAGCGATGCGTCCAGTTTTATGTCACTACGTAACATCTGAAATATTTGTGACCCTTCTGTGAGGGCTGCTAATCTGAAATGTAAAGACATTGATGCTGGTTTATCATGAAGCAGTTTGGGCTATATTTTTTAATTTTAGAAGAGAAAAGTGCCTTCACCCAGCAGAGAGATTAATTTAAATGTGACTCAAAGACTCAAGTCACATAACAAGACTATAGCCAGCAAGACTCAAGAGTTATTTTCCTCGACTAAAAACACTGTGTGCCTGAACTCCTCCAAGGCAAAGCAACCATCTGAAAATGACTGAAAATAAGGAATTCCTCTGAGTAACTCCTTCCCGTTCTGTAGCGGCGGAGGAATGCATGAGGCCTGGGCAGATCGAGCTACACTTACAGAGAGGTGAGCAGGGTGTACTGCCTCGCTCTCCAAGGCTAAACTGGTATGATGGCATTCCTCTCAAACACAAGTGTTCAGAAAACAAAGATGAGGTTTATACTGCCGTTAACTAAGGATCACAGATTTTTCCAGACAGAAAAGTGTTCCCATTTCCTGATTTAAAGTACAGATTGTTGTTTTTCACAGCGTATTAGTCAGAAATCCTGGGCAAGGCCATTTCTGGTTTCCCCATGTGCAAAACAATATTAGGGAATAGTTGACATTCCAGTTGGTCAAATGGATTATAACTTGATTATTGGTAATAATTATCAAAAGTAATTTATGCCTGAATTGGTGAATTTCTTTGAGTGTTTTCAGCCATCTAGTGTTTCTGTGGCCACAGCAGCCTCACAGGCGAACATTCATGCAGACAAACAATGAACAAAAGTCCAGTAACCGTGCATCCTCTTTCATGAATGAAACTATTAATAGTATTCATGAAAGATGATTCAACAGTAGCCATGTGGTGTCCGAGATGTGACTCAGTTCCTATAATGCTATTCTTACAAACAAAACAAAGTGATGAAATAAAAACACTTTATCCTACAAAATCAAAAATGAGTTTCCCAACAAAGTCATTCAGATGAAATCATGTGTATTCATTTACACTTAATAAAGCCCAAAACAGTAGAAAACTGGTTCTAGGTAACAACAGTAACCAGGCTGAATTTTAATCAGCACCAGCACTCACAGAGATACTTTTAAATGCTACTCCATGAGTCACAGAGAACAGGGTGTTTTTCTTCTACAAAGTAATACTAAATCAGGGCAAGCGCAAACTCCTGACTAAACGATTAGGAAAATGACGATGCCAGTGTTGCTATTTTTAACTTTTCTCCAGAATGATGTGAAATGAAGTCAGCCCAAATACAATAAGGGCCGACAAACATTGCCTCCTTTGCCAGCCCTTGTCACACCCTTGACAGAGGGAGAGTGGAAGCACAAGAGGGGTTAAATACATGGAGCAAGGGCACAGATGGCAGTGGACAAATGTGAGACGTATCGCTGGTGGTACAGAAGAATAGAGGGTTTGTGATCCCTGTCACAAACCACAGTAATAAATCCTGTGTAACACTAGAAAATGGGTTTGGAGCGTCAGGCTCTAGAGACAGTTGCTGTCTTTGACAGCTGGACTGTGTGCTTCGAGAGAAGAGAAAATTCCTGCACTCTTCAATTAAACGCAACAGCACATGTTTGCCTAAATGCATATCAATACTGCTAATAGAGTTCAAGCACATTATTAAAATGTCAGTGCTTGGCTGCAGTGCAAGAGTTTTAATATCAGAATGACGCTGCCATACTTCTGACTAATAAATACAAAGACAAAAAATACTGGAAATAGATTTCCTAAATTGCAAGATTTAGCACGTTGAACCCCAAAAAAAGAGCTCTATAGGGACGCAGGAACATAAAATGAAAACAACAAATGTGTGTAGGTTTTCAGCCTTCTAGGTCACATGATATCTAGCAGTAGCAAAACAAGAGCAACTGGACTTGCTGTGTAGTCTTTAAGACATTTCAACACTCATTCAAGAAGCTCTCTCTTGCTCTTGTTTTACAACTAGATATCACCCACAAGCATTTCTTTCTAAGCAGCAGCTTTAATTGTTGAGCCAAAAACAGCATATCAACGCTGTTTACAATTGCCTTTAATAGGGCTGTTACCAGATGGCTGAGTTAAATGTGTAGAGACGACACACCCCGTCCTGCCAGTTGTTCATCCACACAGTTACATGGGAAATGTGCGGCACACAAATAGAATGGGCACCCTTCCCAAGTGTGGTCAAGTTCATATGCACACACCCAACATAGTCTGCAAGAACAAGGACATTTTTACTCAGTCGCAATCGCCTGCAGATGTGAGGCAAACTGACTCATAAACACCAAACAGTCTGTAACACCAGCCCTTTATTTCCTCTTCAGGCTGTGTGGATAAGATAAGCACAGCCATACTGACAGGTAAGGAGGAGGTGACGACAACAAATACAGTGTGTGGAGTTACACAACTCTGACATCATGAACAGCTGCAAGCATAACACCCTGTGCACAGTTTAAAGTATTATAAAAGCTTACAAAGCTGGGGTATATGGTGAATCATCATGAAAATATTCAAATGAAATGGTTCCTTGACAGTATCCCTAACTGTGAAAAGCAAACCTTTACAAATTGCTCTCCATAGTACACTACTTTCCACAAAATGAAAGGATGTAGCTGTAGTAAAGGATGCAGCAGTTCAAAGAGGCATGTCCTAGCCAATGTGTTAACACAGGAATCCCTACCAACCATCACTTAAGAATGTCATTAGACTGGTTACTGAGGTGCTGCTGAATCAGTTGGAGTAGGGTGTTTCTGTCACAGGTAAGCAGCCACACCTACAAGGGTTTGCCATTACTCAACAAAAGCACTGTAAAGCATTATCCTTTAAAGACCGCATAATCAGACAGTACATGGCACAGAAACTGTGAAATACTACCCTTTACTCACGCAAGCATAACGTGTGTCCTCGAGCAAGACACTGTATCCCTCTTTACTCTTTAGAAGTACAGTAAAAAAAAGAAGAAAAAGTAATCCGCTGTACTTTCCACTCAATTTTGTCCTCTATGCTGTACTTCCATAAAGGAGTTTGTTTTATCACCACTAAAAATAATTTTTTTTATCCAATCTTCAAATTAGCTACATGATGAATTTACATGGCCATAACTCAGCAATCATGTTTTCACTCACAAAAAATGTTGCACGATTCATCCTTGTACAGAGCCCCATTATTCACAGGATTTAAATATTCAAAAACAAAGCAACACGATTATCTATCACTAAATGCATTTTTTATTGATTTATTGATTGAGATTAAAAACATTTTCTATTCACCAAGTAACACATTCTGGGGATTGTACAGTTAAAAAAAAACAGATACAGCTAACAATCTTTTTTAAAAAGTTCCAAAACTATAAAGCTGTAGAGCACAAAAACAAAATAAGTAAAAACAAGTGAAGCTAATAAGTAACTCGAACATGTGAAGGCACCTGTTCAAAATCCTGACAGTGCAGCAAGTGGGGCAACCTGTTCATTCACACAGGTGTGAGCATGTGCAAGGGTGGAAACAAAATACAAGCACACTCCCTCCTCCTTCTTGACTGTCTGGTCTGTCTTTACAGAGTTAACTTCAGAGACGTAATGTCTGTATTTTAAATTTTACTTCACCTGTTCTGAAGCATAGTACACATACCACACATGCACATTCATGGGCAATTTGACCACACCAATCAGGTTAATGACAGGCACAGTTAAAATGAATTACAGCTTTTTTCTTTCCAACAAAAGGAAGTGCAAACAGCACTTTTTCCACTGCTGTATGAACAATACTTACTCCTGGGTCCTGATATCAATAATGGTTTTAATACTTTTGTCTTTAACAATTAAACACCTTTTACAACATCTCTATCAAAGTAGGCCACCGCTCACACAAAACAAGAGATTTTAACCAACAGGAAATACTGAACAATGTTGTCAAGAATCAACAGCAGTGATGCAGGAATAGGACCACTGATGAGTGTCTGTATTCACAACACACTTCTTGTTCCAAGTCACAATATTTATCAAGTTCAAATGTGGGTCTTTCTGATCCTATCAGACAGTCTTGTTGTTCAACGCTGTCCCAACAGTGATCCACAATTGGGATCCCAGATGTACGTGAGCTGCAGCCCCAGATGGCTTTACAGGAAACCTCTGGTAAATCACTCAGAGCGGTAAACAAGCTTACATAGACCACTGTTTTACGTGAGCGCAAAAAACTGTGAGTAACTAACTAGGTTGTCTAGTTTCAGTGTTAAAACACTCATCAACCTTTCACAACAATCTGTAACACCCACTTAAATAAAGAACAAAAAAAGAACAGTTTGGAGGATCAATAAAACCATGTCATGTACAGTGAGTGAGATTCTACTTTGCAAATGTCTCATACTGTTTCAAAGAAATGTGGCACAGAGAGGTACAGGTAACAGAAGGTAGGCCATCTATTAGAATTGTCCTGGCAAAGTGTCATATAGCATATGCCAGTGAGGTTACACACACCTAGCATTGCAAATGACCTATTACAGTAGGCCTCATCTTGTGTAAAGACTGTATGTGTGTGTGTGTTGATGTATGGGTCATTTATGCGTCAGCTTGTGTGCCGGGAAGATTTTAAAAATGTGCGCAGGCTCCACCTATGCGGTTTGCTAAAGGAACGAACCTGGTTGTGTCTTACTTGCTCCATGCTGTGACATTTCAAGTGTAACAAGTGATAGTTCTAAAATCTTGAAAAAAAAACCCAAAAACATGGACCTTGTGTATAATTTAAAAAAACACATGCTGAAATTAGCACCTATGCTGAGTTACCTTAGCTATGTCTTTGAGTAGTACTTCAACAAAAAGGTATCTGGTCACAAATTAAATGAGTCAAAGACTACTTTATTTCAGTATTTCTCGGACCTATACAGCGCCGTGAGGATGAATAGGCTACAGTGAAGGTGTAGCTAAAGCTAGCCGGCTAGCGACAAACATGCAAGTTTTATGGGCAGGAAACTATCCCTGTTTACTCTTGCAAATCCGCCCCTCTAAACAGAGAATAACGGCTATCACAGAGAGGGAAAATTAGGACAAGGATGTTAATGTAATAAACGCTACTGGAGCCAAATTCTAGCTGTAAGTAGTTGTTTGTCTAAAAGTTGCAAGGAAATTGGTACTCACTGTCGGTGCGCCTGAAATTCCAGACAGCGTCCAGTCTGCAGTCCAGCCTCCTCCACGTAGAGACAAAAGTAGACAGCGGTTGGAATGTTTGCCCCGCCCTGTCGGTGACGTCACCACCAGACGCCCAGGCCCGGGCTATGGAGTACTATCTGTGCCAAAACACTGACACAGAAAGAAAAGAATATAAACGAAATAAAATTTAATACAGTTTACAAATATTATTTCCATTCATGGTTTTTTACATACTGTATGGTATATACAGTATTACATGCGCTTTAATTATATCATGTCATATGTGTACATATGTGTACATACATGTATGTGTATACATGACTGTACATTTGTAAATGTTGATGATGTTTTTTTTTTTAATAAGATAAGCCTTTATTGATGTCCAGAGGGGAAATTCAGGTGTTAAAGCAAGACAGAAATAAGTAGAGATAAATACAGAAAAGTAAAAATGTAATAGTTAGAAGTATATAAGATAAAAAATAAGAATATAAATAAAAATATAAACTGCACAAGAGCAATTAAACTCAAAATTACAAGGCAAGCAGTGTACATACAGTACCCACGATTAGTGTTGTGATTAGTAGCAGCAAATTATAGAATAATATATCATATGATTTAGTAATGATACTTGTCTGTATTCTACCATGTTACATTTTATTTTTAACTAAGTTAAATTTTTATTCTATTCTGATTTACTGTCTTTGTCATATGTAAACAATTTTTGTATGTGTAGTATTGAGGTGGTTACAACTGCATATAATTGTGCAGTCTTGCTAAACCAAACAAACTATAACCCATGGTCCGGTTTCCTCCCTCCCTCAGTCCAAAGACATACTGGTTAGGTTAGGTGGTGAATTGACAACTCTAAATTATCCCTAGGAGTAAGTGTGAATGGTTGTTTGTCTGTATAGTACGGTATGTTAGCCTTGTGATAGACTGGTGACCTGGACAGGGTATACCCCACTTCTCCCAATGCAAGCTAAGAGGCTCATGCCCCCATTACCCTGCACATGATAAGCAAGTATAGAGAATGGATGGATTTGTTTCATTAGTCTTTGTAAAAGCTAAAATATAAAACTGTTTTTTTGTCAAAAGTTCAAGTTAAATGGTATTGTACAAATAATTTTTTGTGATGCATATTCTACATTCAGGCCAATATTCTCCATATAAGGACTTTTTGGAAGGCTAGAATCAGATGCGAAAGTAGGCAAGATATATGAATTCTGTAAAAAATATCAGGAAAATTTTGTTCATGTAGTAAACCTTGTCTTAAGAGATCCAGGTTTAAGATGGATAAAAGTGATGTGGCCCCAGAAAAGCTAAAGGCTGGCCCTGGAACCAGCAACGTCAGAATACGAACAGATTGAAATCAGTTTGCAGTTGAAATTAGTAGGGAAATGGCTCGAGGATAGCGTGCTAAGGAATTATTAATTTCCATCCATCCAACACTGATCTTTCTTTGCAGTGTAACGTACAAGAGGGTCAGTGCTGCTGATAGAGGCCTGAGAGAAGTGGAAGAAATATGCTATCAGCAGGGTCTACACGTCATTGATGATGTGGACCAATGATCACATGATTGTGGTTTTAGATGCTCAAAAACACAAACTGCCTTGATGAAAATAACATGGTGCGATGTAAAGAGAAGTTTACCTGGGGTTTCTACAGTTTTGATTACTCATGGTCAAAACAGTAGAAACATTTAAAAAAGAAATATGATGAGGATCTGTTGACCAGTGTTTTAAATGGCCCAGTAGCTATGACTTACATTATTTACAGTGACAGTTCCTGGAAAGAAAATACAGATCAGAAAACACAAAACATGGTGGTATACACAGTGGCGATGTTGACAGTGTTGATGACACTAAAATGGGTGGAAGGAGTCGAAAAACTGAATACATTATTAATTTTTATTTTTCCTCTGCTGTGCATGCAAGTTTATGTCACTCTTGCAGTAAACAAAATGCAAAGGCATTTAAAGAGCAGCAATTCGAGAAGGCATTAATGCCAAGTGTTTGTGGCCTTGTACTGTGTTGAAGGGGAAAAAGAGACTGGCTGCTTTGGTAAAGCAATCTGTGATACAAGGAACAGCAGCAGTTTTTGTTAATCAGAAGCCAAATGTATTATATAGCAAACAGCTCACAGACTGCTGCTGGAATAGAGAGCTGCAGGGAAGTCATTTGTACCAAAAGTAGCCTGTTAAAACATGATTGTATAGCAGTAGAGGAAGGTTAGAAGAAGAGTCATAATGACAAGAGGTTGGACAATGAAAGAGCAGTCAAATATGTTACTTGAAATATGCGAGATGATGAGAGCTAAATGGAGGGTAAAGGATGTGCAAGTATTTACACTAAATAATACCCTATTAAACATGAACTTAAATGACATAGGGTACCAGGTGTCGTTTACTTTACTAAACATTGATAGTTTTTTAGGATATATCTTAGTGCAAGGGAATTAATGCTTGTCAAAATTTAAAGGGACAGTTCACCCCAAAATAGTTCCTACATGAAACTGCCCACAACAAGGTCTGTGGATTATCTTGAGTAACCGGGTCACCAAAATAATCTAGATGGCTAAATAGCACCACAGGTAAGAGGAAAAATATGTATTTTTGATGTTGGCGCTGAACTGTCCCTTTAATATCTGATCTACACTCCGGGGCAGCTGGCGGCGGTAATGCACGTTGTAACTTTAGGTCACGCGCGTTAAAAAGATGCTAAAAGAAGAAAAAGGGACCATTCATTCGTTGTCATTTATTGCCTCTTCACATCTTTGCCCATTGCTTGGGATGCTGAGCGCAGATTGAGCGCCATGTTTTTATCAGAATATATTGGTATTATAAGAGCATAAGGACTTGAGCCACTTCGGTTGTTCACCTGCTTCGCGATATGTCTGCAGCGATGCTGAGGTAAAAACGGCGGACTGAAATGCGGTTGTCTACAAGAGGGTATGACTGCGAGCTAGCTTAGCAACTAGTTAGCTAGCTGTATGAGCTAACAGCTAACTAGAGCGATACAATAGAAAATGATAATTCTAGTTTAGTTAGCTACTAACTTAAATTAAGTATTGTTAACCGGGCTAACTCAGCATGTAAGCCCAAAAACAGTGTTTTTTTGACGGCTAAGACTAGAGGTAATGTTAACTAATTTTTCGTAGCTATTGCTAACGTTATCTTGAAGATAACTTGGGGTGAGCTGAACGTGACCTAAGCTAGCTCAACATAAACACACAGTCTGTTAGGTACACCTAGCTAACACGAATGCAGTCTAATACAAACGTCCTACCTTGGTGAAGTTTATAATATCCAGCTTTTTGGTCATTTTTAAGGCTGTAATGAGTGATTTTGTTGAATTTGAATTGCGTCATTCTAAGAGGTGATTTTAATCATTTGTCCAACCTATTTCTATTAATCAGGGTATACTAAAAACTACAAACACTTCATTATAACGCAATACAGATCAACACCATCACATGCAACCTCTAAAATTACCTCAAAGATGAATCAACACTTCTCTAAAACAGTTTAAACAAAAACTGAACATTATAATCTTGAGCTAATAATGGAGGTAGGATTTATTGCAGTCTAATATAAGAGTATAAGTTTGTTCCTTTTCAAAAGAGGGGCTGAGCCATCCCACCATGCTGCAGTAAGAGCTGTAGGGCTGCCAAAGTAAATAGGAGGACAGTCTATGTAAAGTTGATACACTCCAGTACTGGACAATACAGATACGTGTTCCAGGTTAATGGTAAACATATCCACATAACTTTACTTGCTAATAAAAAAAAAAAACATTTGCCTGGCTTCTGTTTTCATCTCTTGTGGTGGCCTTATTATTAGTCTAGTGATGTGTTGATAACCACTTGAACACAAATATGGACTTTCTGAGTTTATGAGGATCGCCTGAATGCTCCATTAAACAACTGATTGATTCAGAATAAATTGTGGGATACTGAGAGCTTTAGAGTTTAGGTTGTGTCCTGCAAATTAGGTCAAAAGCTGCATTGCTTGGCTGCATTTGAAGGAGCCTTTGAAATGGGACTGTCTTTTCAGGTTTCATTCATCACTCTCTGGAAAGCTGAAACATAATACTTTGTGAAACATGAT
Source organism: Siniperca chuatsi (assembly GCF_020085105.1). Taxonomy (NCBI): domain Eukaryota; kingdom Metazoa; phylum Chordata; class Actinopteri; order Centrarchiformes; family Sinipercidae; genus Siniperca; species Siniperca chuatsi. Next base: position 10,009,186 of record NC_058055.1, read on the forward strand.
ATTTTCTTTCCAAATTCCAAGGTAAATGGATGTTTACTACTGTATTGGACAGTAAAATTTAAGATGTAGATGTTGAATGGGAGTTGAGTTGATGTTTGATAGTCTCTTGGACGAACAGTTGATTCCACCAATTTCAAGCTAGCCATTTCTGACTATCAAGTTCTCCATAACCACGCTCTTTTTCTTGACTGTAGCACCACTACCAGCAAGCTTAATGTATTGGTCAACAAACTGCATGAGTACTTGGCTCATTCTGCTATTGAGGACAGCAATGGCACACCAGCCTCAGAGGATGCTCATGGTACAGCTTTTAAGATTAATCATGAGTGATGGACAAATTCTCATCATGCTTACATAAAAGCATATAAGCATTTTAACAGATCTTGTGTTCACAGGTCTGACAAACAGAAGCTGTTCTGTGGGAACCTCAACAGGTCATGCTGCGGCAGAGGTAAATGAACATTCTTGGCTATTGTAATATCCCTTATCAAGTTTTGTACATTGGTGACACTAATGGTGCCAGTAACATTTTAACTGGATCCAGCACAAAGTTTGGTCACATTCAGAAATTTACAGCAGTGACACTAAAGTTTTTTTTTTTTTTAGTATTTTTTTTTTTTAGCTTTCCTTCTTTCATTACTGTCACATTTGGTATTTAGGCAGAGCACTTTCAAATAACCATTAAAGAAGGACTAAATCGAAGTGAAGAGCCTTTGTCCTAAAATGCATCAAACGAGTTTTGTCATAAGTGGATTCTTGAAGCCCCTATGCAAAACTTGAATTAGAAAAGTGGATAATAATGTCCTTAGTTAATGTTTATGAGTGAACTGACAGCTAATTCATCATTGCCAACAAACCATTTAATACTTTTTTCAGTTGCCTTAGTTTTAATACAATAATGACAAGATTAAAAGAGTACTGCCACATTAGAAACCATGTGAAGCTGTAATGCTCATGAAAAAAAAAGCATTTTAATCGGGTCATTTAACATAAATCTTTCTTTGGTAGTTTTCCTGTTTTCCAATAATAAATAAAACCCCACAGCTTGGTAAGGCGTTTTCCCAGATTCAATTGGTTTGGACCATTTTACATTTTCTATTACCACTGTGCAGTAGTAGCACAGGCCTATGTTTTCACTTCTTTTGGTTGAATCATAAAAATTCATTTATAAATAGTTTCAGTCTAAGCCCTTCCCTATGCTATAAAAAGCGAAACTTTATGAAGCGAAACTTTACGAAGACTCTTTTACGCGCAGGTGGCAGTGGTGCTGTTTTTTGCCACTTTTCATGTTATAGTTTCAGTCATGGGAAAGAGAAAAAAACAGATGGTTTAAAATACATTATACATCATTTGAAATAAATGCATTTGAAGGTATTTCTCTTTCTCTGCTAATTTTCAAATTACTTGACCTTTAAATCAAAGGTAGCCTGCATGAGTTATGGCAATAATGCAGGAAGGAAGAGTAAAGATTAATATCAAATTCTTTACAGCATCAGTCCCCCCACAATAGCTTGCATGTATAACGGCCTCCTATTTCAGCTGATTAGTGCTCTTTACAGGCATCTAAAAATAGTAGGTATGATTTCCATCTGCAGTATCTAATTTAAGTCACGTGCATTTTCAAAGCACGATTATGCATGCTATATACACTGGTCTGCATTGCTTAAATCTTGCGCAACCAGTCTGTTGGGGAAAAAACACACAAATGTCGAGGTCGGTTATATCATGGTATTGTACACAGCAGTCCAGTTTCTGCAGTGGAGATCAATAGGAGTGTCGAAGACAGCGTCATCCTTGAGAGATCAATAGGGCTGGGTATCAGTACTCGATAACTTTAAGGTATCGACCCAATACCAAGTAGCATCAAAACCTTTCCAGTCAAACGATACCTGCATTCCATCTTTTTTTGTACCCAAGTGTTTAAGTCGAGCACAGTGTATTTGACGGAGTTGGCAATTCAGCCTGCTGGTCCTCTCGTGGTCAATTTGGTGCCTGCTTCTCTGCCGAAATGTCTCTGGGCTAGGCAGAGCGGACGGGTCTCTGCCGGATGAGAAGTGACCGCGAGAGGAGCAGCAGGCAGGCCGGGCAGGAGGGACTGCGACAGCCGAAGAGATGGGTGTGTTTACTGGGTAAACTTCAGCTCACAATCCGCTGTATCAGCATCACCGCTGGCTGTTTGTAGGGGTTTTTTACGGTTGGTTTGTAAAACAGACACAACCAGAGCTACACATAGCCTAATACAACTTCTATGCTTGACTCAAACTGTTAACTCAGTCCTTTAGAATGAATGTTTGCCGTTACTCAACACTAAATAAACAAGGCTGGTCTGTTGTGCTGGCTCTCTGTATATAGGCTACACTTGTCTCATGCAATCTGTAATTAAATTACTTTCAAAATGTATTTGTGTAAAAAAATCATTTGGATAGGGAGGATTGGTGGCAATTTACACAACTGAATGCTTCCATTCACGTGATGGGTATTGAATTAAGTAGGTAAAAAAAGGTATCGAATGAAGTACTCTATTGGTATCGGTATCATTTAAAGGTACTGTTATTGGTACTAGTATTATAATTTTTTAAATGATACCCAGCACTAGAGGTCATACAGTTAGAGGTTGACCTGTAGCTGTGATGAATGACACGATGTGGCAGAAAAGAATGATGACCACTGTTATGATTTTTTTTTAACCTCATCAGAATCAGAATCAGAAATACTTTATTGATCCCCGAAGGGAAACTCTTTGTTACAGCAGCTTGCCTTTACGTCAGCGCACACAGGAGAAAGTACTAGCAAAAAATATAATACAATACACTATAAAAACACTTTAAAAACAGGTCAGAAAATAAATTACGTACCAGGTGGGTATAAGTATAAGATAAAATAAGTGTGAAGTACCAAGTGGGTTTACCGGTTGATGATGATAATACAGTATAATAATACAATGTAATAATATAAGTAATAAGTAGTGGTGCATGTACTGTCGAGTTAAGTGTAGCTTATTGAGATTATTAAGATATTGCACAGCAGTAATGGAGGTATATAATATCAATAACAATAAATAGGAAAAACTAACATAGGAAAACTAAATATTGCACGGGAGTAATACACAGAATATTGCATAATTATTCAAGTATGGCAGAGATGTAATGATCAATGTCCAGTTTAGTGACCTAGGGTCATACAGACTAACACTTTAAAGAGTTAAAGAGTTTGATGGCCACAGGCAGGCATGACTTCCTGTGGTGCATTTCCATTTGTCCGTGCGCCTCTAGCCACATCAATGCCAAAAGTCCACTGCCACTACCTCTGATTATGTTCCCACTTTAGCCTTTACGTTTTTAGTTGACAGAAGTGTAATCCAACGTTGTCGTTTGAAGCTGCAGCACATTGCTATACAAAATGTTTGCTACAAGATCTCCCTGTCACTGCTGTTTTTAAGCATACTTGTAGTCTGACAGTCTTGTCAATCTCCCACAGTCTCTCCCAACTACTCAATGTGTAGTTTCTGCTCCCTGAACAATAGTCTAACTGGGGTGTATAGTTATCCATACTTCTTATGCATTCAGTATTGTAGGAGAATGATATTGTTGTATCCTAATGCTTTATTCACAAGACTCATAGTCTCCAAGAATTAAATTGTTTCCATAAACTAGCCAGTAATGGGACATTACTGTCATGGTTTGAACACCAATCAGTGACACTGATTACTACCAGTGACAACTAAACAAGTAAACTGTCTTGCTTTGTAGGCAGGAGTGGATACCAAATACTCAAGAAGGTGAGTTGGCATATCATGTATACCCTGCAAGCATAGATAAAGCTCCATGGTATGAAACAGTCCAGATTTAATGCCCAAATATTTAATGCAGCTCATTGCTGAATATAATGTATGTTCAATAGTCTTGTTAATAAGACTAGGATAAGACTAGGAAGGATAATGATACTTTTGCAGTGCCATTAGCTTATACTTGGTTGTTTTTTTTCTTTTTAAACATTGGTAACCCCCTGCCTCCTTTTTAAATGTTGCTAAGCTCTGGGACTTATTTTTTTCTGTTTCACTGGTATTATAGAAAACCTTCTGTTGTCATAAAGCACTCTGGACTGGATGAATCTGGTGACTCAAATGCAAGTGAGGACGTGGATTTACCAGTCAACGCAAATGGTCACCTTGATATCACTAGATTGCCAAAAGGTTAGTCGTTTCCCTATTATATTTCCCTTATTTACTCTGTCTCATAACCTTTTCTGCGCAAATTGCAGTGCAAATGATGTCTATTTTGATTGGTGTCCATTGTGCTTTGGTACAGTCTTACATAAGAATTTGTGTTTCTGATGAAATTTTGGAGGGTGCCTTGGGCTAGAACACTTATTGTCTACTTATCGTCTACTTATCGTCTACTTGTCTTTGCTGAGTTCTTAAGTACCTGTAAGTGTCTTGCTGACTGCAAGACTGAAAAATACATTTAGGTTGACACAAATCAGTCATCAGTCACATTATAAATGTGGTATTTTGTCTCTTACTATCTGTAGGGTCTGAGAAGTTGTTAGGTCTGTCCCCAGCTTTAGGTTATAATTACATAGTTAATAATGATGAAATATCTTTGATTTAATGGTGTTATGTTTTATGTACACAGGCACTGTGCTAGTGAGGCCTGAACCTGTTGATAATGGAAGAGATGACTTCAGGGGACCGGAGTTTCGAAGCCGGAAATCAGGCGTACTGCGGAAAGAGTTTTCAAGAAGACGTGGGGGTCAGTCGTTACTGATGTCATAAAATTGCACATCACTTCATGATTACTCAGACAGCCATTTCTTCAACATAATAGAACCTAATAGTGGTCACATTGATAAGTTTAGCAACAAATGAAACCAAAAGTAGGCACTTGCAGGTGTACTCATCCATTGATTGCTTGTGGACCAAAGACACTGAAATACCACTTCAGTTGTCAAAGCGAGCTGAAAATTGACTTCACTATGTGTCTAAATGCAGTTTGATCATTATCTTGTTGTGAGAGAGATCACCGATACTCTGACTTGTTTAAAAAAAAAAAAAAAAAAAAACCTGCTCCAAGTGCTTCACTACCACTCTGCACTGCAAATTTTTGCATCTGAACCAGTGGTCTTGTTCATGGACATCTTACCTGGAGAATGTGATGGATTATGTAGAGATTGAACAGGGCAATCTCACACCTTTTTGAACAACCCATCAAGCCATAATTATAACCATTTTGTTACTAATGACAGTGGTGTGCTTTCATAGGAGTTGAACACACGGGAATTGTCAGTTGCACCGCATGTGGCCGGCAAGTTAATCACTTCCAGAGAGATTCTTTTTATCGACATCCAGCTCTGAAAGTACTTATTTGCAAGGTGAGTCTGCTTCTTTATAGAAACAAATCCTTCATTTTTCATTACTCTGTTTCATTTTACCAGTTTCGGTGACCTTTAAGTCCGTATTTATCAGCATGTACAGCTCTTCAAAAGTCAGAAATCCTGGAAACATACCTAAATGTATGCTGTAATCCAGATGTAAAAATAGTGATCATGAGTGAAAGTAACATTAAGGAGACATTTTAGTGTCATGCTTTTTACTCTAAAGAAGGAGTCTCCATTTATTTTTTTTGTGGAGCAGCTCATAATTTGGGATGTTAATGACATCACTAGTTTCTGTCTTAGTCCTCTTTGCTTTTGGTGGGTGTCTTTTATGTTGAAGTACCAATATGAGCCACGGGTTAAAGTGCAGACTGGATGGCTTCTGTTTACAGAAATCTGAGACATACAACTATATAAAACAGTTAATACATACAATAAAACAAACCTAATCACGTCAAGTTTATTGATCAGATTTGAGTGTTATTGAATGCAATTGCAAAATATTAATATTATGCAAACTAAAGTCAGTGTGCACTTTAGCCACTCAGTCCTTGTCATTTCATATTCAAATGGTTAATACATATACTGAGCTAAGTCTGTCTGTCAACAACACAACAGTTTGACTGATTATGAAAATGTTTGGTTTTAAGAAATTAGAATTTTGCTAAAAGCATTTTTTGTGTTTGGAGGTAATAATTTAAATAAGCCATTAGAAATATTTAATCATTGCTAATAAGCATATACATAGCAATTAATTAATTTCTTAATGGAATAATTGAAGTACATTTGTAGTGTTTATAAAATTCCTTGCCTGTTTCTGCTGTACTTTTTGTCCAAGTTGACTGTGACTCTACATTAAATGTTTTGTTTTTGTCAGTCCTGCTACAAGTATTACTCAAGTGATGACATCAGTAAGGATGGAGATGGAATGGATGAGCAATGCAGGTAAGATTTGCTGTATTTAATATTTAAACTGAAATATAAACATTTTCCTTAACTAACTTTGTACTAAGCTTTTATCAACTGTATTTATCATTATTTATCAGTATTTATTATTTTGTCTTTGTGCAGATGGTGTGCTGAAGGAGGAAACTTGATCTGTTGTGACTTCTGTAGCAATGCCTTCTGCAAGAAGTGTATTTTAAGAAATTTGGGAAGGAAGGAGCTGTCTGGCATCTTGGAGAGCAAATGGTACTGTTATGTGTGTAGCCCAGAGCCCCTTTTTGACCTGGTTATGGCCTGTGACAGTGTCCTTGAGAACATGGAGAGTCTGTGGCATCAGCAGCGTAGGAGGAACCGAGTAGAGCCAGAGAAATCTGAACTTTACACCATGTTGCCACACTTACCACAAAACATTCCTTTGGATAAATGGGATCACACTGGTATGGATGGTAATGTCGTGTTCAACTATAACACACTGCAGATTTCCAAGGATATTACCAAAAAGGCCAAACATTTAGTGGACTCCACAAACATCTTAAACCGAACATTTGTCAATTTCATTCATTCTGTGACAACGAACAAACGAACACCTGGTGTTCGGAATCTGTATCTGAAGTCTTTTTTGTCAGTAGTTAAAGGCTTGCGAAAATCACTTACAGCTCTCGAGGATAGCCTAAAGGAAGAATTCAGTGACTTGGATGTCTTGAGCTGTTGGGAAAAGTTCCTTAGTGAAGACTTTGATACACAACCTGAAACAGAAGCAGACACAGAGCTGGATATTTCTAATGAAAGATGCTTGAGTGACTTGCAGAAATTGGCAGCTGAACATTTGGAAGACGATGATTCTGACTCCAAGGGCTTCACAGATGGGAGAAGTGCACATGAATGCCCTGGGGGAGACATGGAGTCAGATTCACATGAAGCCAGACAGAGGGTACAAAAGATTGGCCTGAAGCTTTCTGAAAGTGGGGTCAACATGACCAAAAAACTAGTAGTTAAACTTACACCTGTACCTATGGAGCAGGAGCCATTCTCTGATACCCCGAAGATGAAGGAGGACATCCACATGAAGGATAAGAAGTCAGAGTTAAAGAATGTATCAGAAGATGAAGAGACAGGTGTTTTAGGTGCTAAAGTTGACAACAAGATAAGTAATGACAACTCTAGTGCATCTCTACACCTAGAGGAGGAACAAGGCAATAGACGATCACCTCGCTTGAAGACAACACCTTTGCGTCGACCAAGTGATGTCAAGACCAAAACGTCTCTTTCGGCAGCAGACAGTGACAGTGACACTGACCCTGAGGAAACCCCCAGCACAGTACCAGCCAAAAACACTGAAGAACAAAGTCTGAGCAGAACAAGAGATGACTCTGACTCCGATGAAGTCCCTGCAGCTCTGCTTGAGCGAGCAGCTATATCACAAAGCTCTGATGAACCCCAGAGTGATGAGGATGGTGGAAAAGCGTCAACTAAGGTGGCCAAGAAATGTCTCTTTTGGCTCACTAAGAACACCCCGATCTCACCGGAGAAGATGCGCCGCAAACGCAAGATGCTGGAACGTTCCCCCGAACCTGACAGAAGAGTAAAATCTCGAGGGGAAAGTGGGACAGATTCCTCTAGTGATGAGCAAAACTCACAGAAGAAAATACAACACATGAATACGCTGAGGTCAATAGGGAAACCTCATCTTGTCAAAAGAGAGGATGAAGGTGTGGCTAGAAAGCAGAGTAGGATACAGGCTGGGAAGTGTAAGACAAAATCTTGTCAGGAAGCAATGGAGTCATCATCCTCATCAAGTGACGATGAACACGATGATGACTCTGGAAGTGACGGAAGTGATCAGAAGATTCAGGCAATCACCGAAGATGTGTCCTTACTGGGGGCAGCACCATTCCACCAATCATCGGGTGAGTCTAATACTGTAGATCTTGATATTTATAATAATAAACATATCTTGTCAACAGTTATTAGAAGTAGATCACTAGGTTCCCTAATTACTGGTGGAAATCTAAATGGCTAATGCTAGCTCCTACTCCCCACTGGATTTACTTGACTTTGATGACGAGTGTGGCTCTTCAGCATTGTAACTTAGTAATTGGTATTAGGGGGCTGTAATTAATGTTATCAGTTCCACTTGTGCTTTTCCTGCTATAACAGTCAGAATGTCTGCTGTGAAAATGATGTCTGAATTTGATTCACTTTTGAACAACAACAAAGAAACAAAGAAAAAGAAAAAACAAAAAGTGCTCTGATGCTAGCAAGGGTATCAAGATTCATGTTAGTAAGGTTTGTTCAGACAGCAAAGTAACCTGTGTAGTACAAGATGGACAGACTGACAGAGAAGAAAAGAAATGGGCAATGCTCATCAAGGAACCACCATATTAGGCACAGGATGTCTCAAGGGAATTAGTCAGTGCCACGTTCTACTTAATGAGTTGCATAGAGGCAATTCTGTGATCTAGCAGTCTGCGCATATCTTATGAGATAATAAATATAAGGTAGTTTCTCTTGGCATGACAGTATAATGCACCTTACTGTTCACCTGTTCTTTGATAATGGATGTTATTTCTCTGCTGAAACAGGACTTGCTTAATTAAACAGTTTGTTTGTTTCTTTTTTTTGTTTTTGTAGGAGATGAGGAGCAATCTGGGCCCTCGTGGGCAGCAGAAGAAGATGATGATCCAGAAAATAGGTATGGTTCAAAAATCCCGGATGTAGAGTTTGTAAAACACCGTAGGTGTGGAAGAAAGGCTGCAACTTCGAACCCTGACTTCTGTGAAAAATCTAGTAACACCCATGTCATTAAGACTCAGTTGCAGTCTATTCAAACAAGACCAAAACGTAGCTGCAGTAGAGCACCAGCTATCAAATACACATTCTAGAGGTATACTGTGAAGCATAGGGCCCACATTATTATACAGTGAGACCGGAATAGGCTTGTGAATGATAAGCAACATACTCTGCTTGTCTGTTTTATTTAGTGTGCAATCCAGTATACATGTAAATGTATGAATGAGATACATTTTAATTAAGATTTTTATTATTATTATGTCTTATACCATACTTGTGCTCTTATATATTAAGCTAATACAAAAAGGGAACCCTTGCAGTTTAACCATTTTGCCCTTGAAGAGGTCTGAGCATACATTTGAACAATGAATGAAACTTATTTTGCCTTACAACTCAACCTGTTAATGTATTACAGGTTTGTTCTCACTGAAAGTATTCTAACATATTTAGAACGTTTTGAACTTCAGTGTACTTTTCTGTGTTATTACAGAATGCACAAAGAACTTTTGTCCTCCACACTGTTAACTTAAGTAAATTGAATATTGTTATTTATAGGTGAAGTATAAAGTTGGAAACATGCCTGCCAGATCAAAAACAAAATAAAATTGTGAAGTAATTTTTTTCAATCTCCATAAATTATTATTAATTGTGAGCAATGTTTTGTGTTCAGTTGTAAGCATGTATAAAACCTTTATGCTTCACCTTGGCAATTGTCTTTTTGATATTCTGCTCTAAAATTAACCGTACATGGTCACAGTTATGGTGTGACAATTTCATATTGCCCTAATAAGATAAGATGGCAAAGGGATTGTTTGTTAAAATATCCAATATGATGTACCTGGCTCTGTAAATGCAATTTAGCTTTATATTATTCAGCTTTTGAGTTTGGCACAAAACTTAGATTGCCTTCCTGTTGCAGCCCCTGTTAATTCTGGAGTAATTCTTCTACCGCATGACTTGAGCTTTACTTAGGGCTAAGTTTTCATGAATGTGCTTGTATTTATGGCAGTGTATGCATTAATTTAGAGTCTGATTTCTTACATTTAAAAAAAAAGACTATAATGTTGGTTTAACGAACGTCTGTAAATCTCAGGATTTGTTATAGGGCTACTCTCACTGTCCAACTGACAAAAAGTTGGAACATTTGTAAGCCTAGACTTTTTTTTTCTCTTAATCAACACCCCAAACCCTCACCCCAAGCACCATAAACAATTGTTGAGGTTTATAGTATGCAAATCATGGTAGACACTAACATTAACAGCCAATTGCAGTAGATCTGATTTGTGGTGCATGTCGATTTACATTCCTTATTTGATTCTTAAATTGTGCTTTGCAGTGGTATTTTTAATACATCAACATCAAGGCTCTGGTATTTGCATGTGGCTACCATGATGAATAACACATTTTATTGTGACAAAATACTCTATAACCTGGTATGTAGTCTCTCTTCTTTTGAAACTACTTCACATACAAGCTACTAACTCTGGAGTCGAGAATATCGCCTTTTCAAAAACGTTTATTACTGCAGATCCATAAACTACAAATAGCAGTCCTACAAGACCACTGACACTCCACAATCACACCTAATGTAGTTCAGAGCAGGCTTCACGTGAAATTGACACTCACTGGATGTCTTGAGTCCTCATTTGTACCATTGAATTATGCCAGAACATGTGAACATGTATGCATCTGACACATTCAGTGTATTTCATTGACTATATCAAGAGTCTCAAGTTCTAAACACAAGACCCATCTGTTGTTGATCTCAATCAAATGATCTCAATGACGATGATATTTGTCCCACTGTAAGTATTTGGGTATGATGGGTGGAGCTGTTCTTGAGCGTTCCTGTCAATCAATAATATTTATTGATATTATATTGCTGCCACTATTCCCTTTCCACACATGTGCAGCACTGACCTTAGGTTTTGTCTGTATCATTTAATGTTGTAATATTTGAAATACAGATTCTCCTGGTCAAAGTGCTGTTGGAGCTTGGGAATGTACTTGCATATACGCAATAGTGATTAGAGGGCTGACATCTTTTTCAGGATTTGTTTCCCCAACCAAAAAAACGTTTATAATATTAATAATAATTTTATTTATATCGCACTTTTAAAAACTGAGTTTACAAAGTGCTTTGACAGACAAAACATATATGTGTAGATTTCAGAGACAGTGTCACTTTGTTTATCTGACAGTGCTGCTTTTACAGAGATCCTCTTAAAGGGTTTGCTCACTCAAATTACAAAGGCATATTTTTCCACTATACCTTTTACTTTCTAGAACAGCGCAGGGTTTGTGCAGAGATTTTGGTGTCATAATTGGAGGTCATGTGATGTACTCTGACCCAGAAAGACTTTCCCCCATACAAAACGTTACAAAATATGCAGCTGTAAAACAATGAAGATAATCTGTCACATGCATTCAGAAATTACTCTTTGTATAATTACAATTTGGCCATTAGTGCCAAAAAAGTAATGAAAACCTGCATCAACTTTTTTTTTTTTTGCGGTGTGTGTGTGTGTGGGCAGCTCAGCCAGGGAAAACCTCAGTTGTATGTGTGCGACATGTGCCCAGTGAGCAGCTTTAATTGGAAAGAATGGGCACAATCATGGAACACTATCCAGTTCTTATAATGCATCCACGCTCAAAGCACTGAGGAATGACATTTGAACTTTTCTTTCCAGAGATGTCCTGGATAATCAAAATAATTTACAGCCCTCACTGTCAACAGTGTTCATTAGAACCATACCAGTGTTTTTGTATGTTTTACCCCACTTTCTATACACAGAGTATACATTTCTGCTGACCATTTTCTAAAGCATACTGTAGCTTTTACAACTGATGAAGGAATTTTTACCATATTTAAACTTGCAGAGACTTAAACCCTGCTTGACAGGTGAACCCGCTGTCGTTTTTTTCTGAAGTAATGCAGATAAAAAAAAATTTGTTAAAAAGCCTTGCAGGTCAGTTCATTCAAATACTAATGAGAAGGTTGTATATCTGAGAATTGAGAGTGGGCTGTGAAACAACAACCATTGTAATGCAAGAAGCGACCAAATTCACATTGTGCCTTTAATGACATCCATGTTTGTTTCTCATGTTTTTTCCAGGTCGGATTTTCTGACAGCACAGCAGTGAATGCAGTGCTGTTAGGCAACAATCACTTAAATCTGGGATATTGTAGCCTCCTATTGGTACCAAGTCATTTTTTTAAGTCTGTTTTCAGCTGTAGTGATAGCAAAACTTTATCTTTTTAAAAATGGTCAGCAGAAATGTAAAGTTTACATTGTTTGTAGTTAGTGGACTAAAACTATTCCTTTTGAAATGCATGTGATTACCAATGGCAATAATGCCAAATTCATGTGTGGCAGTATGTTAATTTTCTTCAGTGTTTTTCTGCCTTTTCTGTTTTGTCCTTTTTCCCAGTTGAAACTTGTCAAATGAGATCCAAGGTTTTGGTCTGTTACTGCTGTTGTCGTCTGGCATTGCTCTACTGTAATACGTCTTTTACAATAAACTCTCATTGGGCGTTGGATTTACTGTCAGTGAAGATGGCAATTATTCTATGTCCAGTGACCTGCACTGACAACCCACTTTGAGATCATCGTCGGACCTGTGCGCGCAATGCAGGTTGCTTGGTGAGAAAGGGTTCATGCGGGACAGACAATTGACCAGGGAGTAGACGAACTCGAGCCACACACATGTCCCATATAAGCTGATTCTCGGTTATCATGGGTAATTACAGGTCAGCCCGGTGTTGGGAAATGCATGTTGAATACATAAGAGCGTAACTAATTGTGCGTACTAATGAGTGGTCAAAACACAATATGGTATTAAAACCATAAACATGACCTTTTATAAAACATGTTTATCATGAACTGTATTAGATTACTTATTTTGAAACTAAGTTTATACTCCACTGGAGTATAAAGTAGTTAAAATCAGTTGAAATAATGTTTCATTCAGAGTAAATATTTATGTACTTTGTTAGAAATTTGCTCTTTTTGTGTTGCACATGCCCCAAACACAATATTAATTGGCTGTTAGTACCAGAGGAGTATGTTGCCCTCTAGTCAGCTCTCAGTTTGTGTTCAATAAGCCTGTAGCTCTTAAACTGTGAGCTGTCATGATTGGAAGAACTAGAGATTAATGTCATTAATCACATTTTTATTTTCACATGAAAACAATGGACAAATGTCTGTGTCAGACTTGAACAAACAAAAAACATTGTTGGGAAAAAAAGGCACCCCCCTCCCATTCCCCAAAGGGGAATATACTAAGAATATCCTTTTCTGTTTTTTCTGTGAAGAATACTTGTTTGTTGTAATAAATTCTTACTCTTAAAAGTGTCTCTGTCTCATTTTTATCTTATTTTTTCTGCTATTATTTTAAATGTATGTCTGACAGTTCGCTTTAATTGGTCTGTGACTTCACTCGCTTTATATTGGCACATTATGTGGCTTGATTAGAAGTGACTGGTCAAGTAAAGATATATTATTTATAATTAGTTTCTTATTAAGGCCAACAGCTGAAGGACTATTGGCTCCTAACCAGCACTTAAAGAAGGTTCTTTAAATATTGAAGTCCAACTGTTATTATACTTCATTGTGATTTTGCCTTTAAAGTATAACAATACCCAGCTGAAGACAATGTTACTGATCATGAAATGAACTTCAGGTACCTTTTCCTTCTTTTCTATTTTTGAAAGAATCGCTAAGAAAATGCTATTGGCCCAAATCAAAGCCAACTACTCCTCGGGCGATGATATCTCTTCGGATGAGGAAACGCAGGAGGAAGAATCTGAGTCGGAGGGTGACGAGGTCAAACAAGGCAATGAAGATAATGGAACAGATGAAAATGGTATGTATTTTTTTTTTTTTAAATAGCACATTTTTAGCTTTTCTCTTGTGCATCTTTTTTTATAAGCACAAGTATTCTTTTCCAGTTATAGTCCTATTAATAGCTAAATTTGATATTTGTACTTTACAACCAAAGTTGTGACTAGGAAGTTTCCCAGTTGTCAGGTACCTTTTGTGGGTTATAAAAGGGGGGGAATGATAGAATATATCTCTACTGCAGGGGAAGACTTTGCTTCAGAATCATCTGGCAGTACGTATGATGGGCCCACCTCCAGGCACCATCTTCTCCGCCACAAACTAACCTTAGATGAAGGAACATCAAGTGACAAGGCTGTGGCAGAGAGTGAAGTAGGAAAGCAGGAGAGCAAGCAAAGAGCCAGCAGCAAACACCTGAGTTGTAAGGACACCTCTAACATTAGAAACTGATCTGTCTGAATAGGGAATACCTATTTATCTCTAATGTCTGATTTTGATTTCTGTCAAGCTGATAGTGAAAGTGATGGTGACAGTAACGAGTCAGACCTGGAAGATCTTGGGATGAGCGAGGAGTTGAGTCAGTCAGAGGATGAGGCCGGTGAAGACAGACTCAAAAGGTACTTTCAGCTGCCACTGATAACATAAAAAACAAAAAAGTAATACAATATCATGTCTTTGTTCTGATTTAAAATTTTAATTTGTATTATACCTATATCATAAATATAAAATTCATTTTTTTTTTTAAATCTACCCTGGCTTTACTGGATACACTGAGAACTGTACTCAAGTCCTTTAAGTAATAGCATCAATACCACAATGGAATAATAAACTTTTTCATCTTTTTTTGTTTTTACTAATTACATCTGTGCTTTTCCTGCTATTACAAGCCAAAATGTCTGCTGTGAAAAAGGTCTATACTCCATTAAATATACAGCAAAAGTAGGAGTACATAATTATTGGCAGTAAAATGTTCAAAAGTATCAAAACTTACAGAAGATTAAATTCTTTCGCAGTTTACCATTATTGTTGCATTACTTGTCTAATTTGTCTGCAGCTGGTGATGTGCCCTTTAAAGCTAGCCTATGTAACCTTCGCTCAACAGCGGCCACTTTGGCAACAAGTAGCAATTACAGAATAATGACAAATGCTAAAATGTTGTGTAACAGTAGCACAAGCAGAATAGGGTTACAAAGTCAGCAAACTGACCCAATAATGTCTGTCAGCAATATCTATCTAAAGTCGGCTAATATTAGCTAACATTAGCCACTATTTGCTAATGGTCCACCAGACCAAGTATGACGGTAGCAGCAAAACCCATGAATGTGTTGAAATGTGTAATGGGTGAGTTTTAATGCTTATGAATTCAACATTTCATTTGTAAGAGAATGAACGTGTCTTCTTTCAAAAGTTGCATAGTCTCACTTTAAAAGGGAAAGTAATATGAAAGAACACATGGACATACTGTATTGTTTGCCTTCACTCACAATACAGGGTGCATCCAATATCATAAACACCTGGATAATATACTTTCAATGAAACAACCTTTGCACAGCTTATAACCTTTTATCTTACACAATGTACATTTTTGTAGAGACCATCAGAGAAAGGTTTGAATCTGATTCTTATTCAAATTTGAATTATGGTATAGCATTTATTGCTGGGTTAATGTATCAGATTGGTTTAGACTGTACAGTTGTTCGTGATATTGTGTCCACCCTTGCTGCACACTGACTGAGCAAGTTCAGTGCGTGTTCCTGTAATAGAAGCCAAGCGCAATACCAATCAATCAAAGGATGAAACCGAAGCAGCATCAAGATTTCATTTACAAAAACAGACTTGTATTGGACCACATTTTTACATTATATTTAACTTCATGTTGCTGTTTGAAAAACCAAAACATTTTTCTGAAGCAAACACATTTCGTTCTGTCACACTAGCAAGTTTAAACTCTCAACACTGCAGTACCAGTACTTCAGTATTCATACTTCAGTACATACAATGTACATGCACTTAGCTAATTTTTATTTCTGATGCTGTTCTCTTTTTAGCTCCACTAAAGTGAAGGAGGCACCCTGTAGTTACGAAAAGAAGAAACATGTGCCCTGCATTTGGCTGTCTGACTCCAGCAGTGAAAAGGTAACTTAATATTCTTATCTGTATCTTCTCATCACTAATACATTAAACTTAAACTTTAACTCTCAGGCGAGGAAAAGGGAGTAGGCACTGGTTTCTAATGGTCATATAGCTTGTTGCATCTTTCTGTATTTGAGCAGAGTGATAAAGAAGATCAAGATGAGGAGATGAGCGACAGTAAAGGCACCCCCAAAGGACGCAAAAAGATCCGCAAAATCATGGAAGATATGAATCTCCGCGCTGAGACCCAGGAAGCCCTCAGAGAGGAGGAGGAGAGATGCAAACGGTTGGCAGATAGGGAACAACAGATGGAGGACAGGAGAGAGGTAATGCATACACAGCAGGTCAAACTAAGCATTAAACTTCACTGTAGTGATAAACAATGGATATTTACAGCAGTTTAACTCTCAGATTTCTTCAGCAGGACTTTCTCAGAAGATGCTATATCCCTGTTGATAAATGACAATAAGCACAGCACACGAAAATTTTGTTGCTGACAGTAGCACTTTTTAAGGACGTGTTATTCGTTTTGGGGTTTTCTAAGTGGAGGAGCAAACAGACAAAATGCTGACTGTGCGGCATTGTTTTCCAGATAACTGTTATAGTGGATGAGCTGTCCCAAATGGGGTGTCCCATCACCACCAAGCTGGTCCTGGATCAGGACGAGGAGACCAAGAATCCTCTTGTTCAGGTGCACGGGAGCTTGGTGACGAGACTGAAGCCTCACCAGGTGGACGGTTAGTTTGTGCTCTCTTTTCACTTACACTAAGGAGGACATTGCTTTACTATTATGCATAACACAGGCATGTTGATGCCAATAAGAGCATTAGTTAATACAGGTCTTGGTGACATCAGTAATACATTTGGATTTTACTTCTTCAGACACTGTTTGACAGCTTCAAATGAATCTGAATGCACAAATACATGTACAAGAACAGCTGAATTGGTTTCAATGAGAAAATTGTGACACACCTGTTGGTCTGTTCTGTTCTTCGCTCTTTATGCCTGTCAAAACATCAATATTAATTAATCATTTTTTAAGCAGTAACTAATGTAGACTTTTACAGACCTTCATGTCTTAGCTGCATATTTTCACAGTTGAAGCCCATTTTTATGTTCAGACAAAACTTACTTACTGTGTTCTCTTTATTCTCCAACAGGTGTTCAGTTTATTTGGGACAGTTGTTGTGAGTCTGTGAAGAAGGCCAACTCTTCTCCTGGATCAGGCTGTATACTGGCACACTGCATGGGCCTGGGAAAGACTCTGCAGGTGAAGACAAACACATGCCTACCTCCAATATCCTTGTTTGCTTTGATTTATTCTGACAAACAGATACACCAAACATTTTTAAGTCACTTTAGATATTGCTAGTTGCACAAAATCACAAAGTGCACCCTGAAATTAGCATGATTTTTGTGCTTGCTCTATGTACATCACCCATCTTAAACTATGCTTTATTGTCTGTGGTCAATGTTCTATGCTTTCATATTCATAGCTGTGTTATTTTATAGATGGTAACATTCCTCCACACGGTGCTGCTGTCAGAGAACCTGAAATTCAGAACAGCCCTTGTCGTGTGTCCACTTAACACTATCCTCAACTGGGTCAACGAGTTCAAGAAATGGCAAGACAACATGGGACAGGATAAAGTACAAGTATGCAAAGCAATTAAAATGTGTTATCATGAATCATAAATGGATAATACTAAATTTTGTGCTTCAGGTGCTTTGTCTCAGTCTTTGCTTAACGTGTACAAGCACACATGTACATATGTGGTTATTGATCAAACACACAAATATGTTACAGGTTACAGAACTGGCAACAATAAAGCATCTTCCCGAACGACTCAGAGCTCTGCAGAGTTGGCAGAGAGAAGGAGGTGTTATGATAATGGGGTATGAGATGTACCGCATCCTGTCGCTAGCCCAGAAAATCAATGATGAGGAGAAGAAGAAAGAGTTAAAGAGCATACTGGTAAATCCAGGTACAGTAACTTTGTAACGGCATGATATTATTAAAATGTTTTCTGTGTCATTGTTTTGGTCATTGAAACAGTTTTCTCTCCTGTGTTTTTTTTTTTCAGGTCCAGACTTTGTGGTTTGTGACGAGGGGCACATCCTGCGCAATGAAGCATCCAATATCTTCAAAGCTATGAATGCCATCAAGACCCAAAGAAGAGTGGTGCTAACTGGAACACCACTACAAAACAACCTGGAAGAGTGTAAGTCTGCAACACTACAGCATATTAAATATTGCCATGAGATCACACTTTGCTTCAAGTTATGTAGAATATAACCACAGTGTTATGAGAATTGTGATGTTTTTCTATTATAAATGAATGTATGACAATAGAGTGAATTGTTGAAGTCGTCCCATTTTAAACAGGATGTACTGTAATGTGCAATGCGACCGTCATCTTTCACAACACATTGAGCCCTAATATGTGTTAAAATTTCACTACCTTTTCCAATATTTCTTTGGCCGTTTAACTGTAGTGTTGGTGCCTTTTAAGGTACTGTTGACAGATGATTTTGTTTTCTACTTCATGAGTTAACGGTATTTGTTCAAGATGCAAAACAGGTGATTTTCCCCTGAGTGAATTGGGTTCCCTGATAAAGTCACAACAACATATAAACTAGAATATTGGCGCTCTGAAAGCACATTTAGGGTTACCATTTCATTTCTGACGCATTTTTAAAACAAGCCGAGAGGTGCTCAGATAAATTGTTTGTTTGCTGAAACATGTCAGCCTACACAATAAATGGTAAACTGAGTATGCTTTTGGTGTGCTGCTATGTGAGTTTATATACTGTTTGTTCTTGAGGTTGGTGGATAGAGTTTGACAGTGATTGGCTATGTTTGTTTAGGTTTCATTGTGTGTGTGTGTGTGTGTGTGTGAATAGGCATAGAGTATATATAGTACCAACAAGGCTACTTGAAATACATCACACAGTATTTCTAAATATAAAAAAAAAATCAGATGTCACTAATGACCCAAAACGGCAGTACTATAACAAATTGTGCTTCACTTTTAGATCTAAGTTAGTAAATTAAGTGTAGGCATGATGTTTTGACAGATTTTAAGGAATCATATTGATACACTGTATCTTGTTACCACAGACCACTGCATGGTCAATTTCATCAAGAAGAATCTTCTGGGCTCACTGGGCGAGTTCCGAAACCGCTTTATTAACCCCATACAGAACGGCCAGTGTGCTGACTCCACACCAAAAGACGTCCGAATCATGAAGAAACGAGCACATGTACTTCATGCAATGTTGGCTGGTTGTGTGCAGGTAAAAAAAACCAACAGAACTTCCAGTTGCAGGTTGTCTGTATATGCACATAATACAGTTTGGTTTTAGCTCTTACAACCCTGTTTTGTTGTTTTCTTAGAGAAGAGATTACTCAGAGTTGACTCAGTTTCTGCCTCCCAAACATGAGTATGTGCTGGCAGTGAGAGTTTCCCCACTTCAGTATCAGTTGTACCGCTACTACCTTGACCATTTCACTGGTAAGAATCTGTCTTCACATTTTTTCTGTAAGAAATGTAGTTAGTAACAGTAATTATAGATGAACATATATTTTAAAGAGAAAATCGAACTTAGAAATTGGTGTGAATTTTCCCCAGAATGAAAGTTTTTGCTCTCGTAGGACATGATAGATGTGTCACTGATCTGCACATTTATTGGTCAAGACAGTTTTCATGACTGTTTTCGTGGATATATATTAATATTTTCCAGAGCTTTAGTTTAGCCTTACGCCAATGTGTTCCTGTGTTTAATTATTGTTTTAAATTGTTGCTTATGTTTATTCATAGATAAAGATAGTGGACTCCCACACACACTGTCAGTAGTGTAGTACTGTCTCATTGATAACTTGACTCAAATTTAAGGCTGGCAGATGTGTGACATTTACTCATAATGTAACTAATCCAACTCACTAACTCTGAACTCACTAAATCGTCAAAGGCTGAGATATGATCATTATCAGGCAATGAGAAAAGGAAGTAAAAATCAGTTATGGTGCTGTGCCCTAAAAAAATATTTTTTTAAAAGTCAGTGGTTTCACAGATGTTTGATGATTTGAAGCAGATACACATTTGTTTCTCCAGGTGTGGGTTCCATAACTAACAGAGCAAAGGTTAGGACTGGAGCAAACCTGTTCAAGGACTTTCAGGTGCTTGGCCGAATTTGGACTCATCCCTGGTGCCTTCAACTCAGCTACATTAGCAAAGAAAACAAGGTACAAAAAAATCCCCTTGAACGCATGTTGATTCCTTATTAGTCTGACGTGATGTTAGGCGTTTTTAACGTAACTGTTTACAGGGACATTTTGAAAAGACAAAACAAGTTAAAGCGGCAGCTCTGCTGAGAAATGAAGAAACCACTGTTGCTGAGAGGTAAGACCTACTACATTCATAATCACACTCTGCTTTAACAAATAATTTTCACTTCATTTGTTTCTCATTAAAGCTTCTGCATATCTAGTGGCTTATGAAAATATTCAGACATTGAAAGCCATGTTCAGTTAGTTAAATCAGGTGGACGCCATGCAAATAGCCATCTCACATGTGATCAAAGGAAACAGGATGCATCAAAGGGTATACACTTATGTAAAGTCATATATTCCTTTTGATAAATTGATAAATGTGCAAAACTTTCCAAAGATAAGGTATTGTGTGGATTGGTGGCAGACAATCCATCAACTGTGGAAGACGTAACAACAAAACGTGAAAGAATAAAGAGGGGTATGAGTACTGAAGCCATTTATATACTTTGTTTGCCAGATGTAGTGGGCCCAGAGAGAATGAAGGGAATAATGATGACAGCAGTGCAGCGGTTATTGTTGATGTGTCCAAAGGCGCTCCAGAAGTGGAAGGTATTTCAGCTCCATGTGTCACTAATACTCCAACCCTGTAGCTTGCACAGTAATATAATTTGTCCTGTGTTATATTCTATGTAGCAGAGAAAGCAACCATCAGCTCGAGGTCTCAGAGTCTAGATGAGGACTGGTTCAAGAATCAGCTGTCAGAAAGGGACTCCAAAATCCTGGAGCACTCAGGGAAGATGGTGCTCTTGTTTGAGATCCTCAGAATGGCTGAAGACCTGGACGAGAAAGTGTATGTTTCTTTTCTGATCTGAAGCAAAGTTTAAACACAGAAACCCTGTAAGTGGTCTGTCAAGATGCGGACTGTTCATCTGTTCATCACATCTAACCAAATCCATTTTTGCACTTTTAGGCTTGTGTTCAGTCAGTCCTTGATCTCATTAGACCTAATTGAGAATTTCCTTGAGGCTTCTCACCATGCCAGGGACACATCATCATTCAAAGGTATCCTGTTTATGGCAAAGAAAATATGAATGCATTAAGGAAATGTCTTGATGGTACTTTACTTTTGATTTTTGTGCTTCATTGTTCTCACAGCGGGCAGCTGGATTAAAAATGTTGATTACTATCGTCTTGATGGTTCCACCAGTGCTGCGTTACGGAAGAAATGGACAGATGTGTTCAATAATGCTGCCAATGTTCGGTACAGATTATCAATATTTCTATATTGATTATACTGGAATAAGATTAGGGCAGAATGTTTGATAGTGTCATGACAAAGTTTCTCTTCTGATTGTATTTTATTGATTCTTATTTTAGCGGCAGATTGTTTCTCATCTCAACGAAGGCGGGTTCACTTGGCATCAACCTTGTTGCTGCCAACAGGGTCATCATCTTTGATGCCTCATGGAATCCCTCATATGACGTACAGAGCATATACAGGGTGTACCGCTTCGGTCAGCTCAAACAAGTGTTCGTGTACCGCTTCTTGGCTCAGGTAAGCTCACTGGTCTTCATTAATATTAACTTAAATGTGAGTGTTTGTGATAAACGTAAGAGGAAATGTGTTTAGTCTGGTAAATCACTGATGTTACTATTTAACAATATCACTGCAATATTCGATGTAAAAAGCACACACTTGGCACTGTTCTCCAGTGTGATGCACTCTTAATCAAAGTTTCATTAAAACAGTCACACAAGCTGATGTACATTGTAGTTTCAAGAGAGATGATCATTTGGTAGAGCGCGTGTCCCATGTACAAGGCTGAGTCCTTACCGCAGCGGCCCGGGTTCGAATCCAACCCGTGTCCCGTTGCTGCATGTCATCCCCTCTCTCTCCCACATTTCCTGTCTTTCTTCAGCTGTTCCTATCAAATAAAGGCAAAAAGCCCCCCCAAAAAACCCAAAAAACCCCAAGAATATAAAAATGAAAAACACTGAAGGTCTGATAGATGAAAGGCTCCTGATAATTCATGATCACTAATTTTTTTGCAGGAAAAATAAAATGCTGGACATGGATCTCCTGGAGCTGCTGCTGTGTATATATATATATATGTATATATATATATATATGTATATATATAATGTGTATGTGTATATATATATATATATATATATATATATATATATATATATATATATATATATATATATATATATATGTATATATATAATGTGTATGTGTATATATATATATATATGTATATGTGTATATATATATATATATATATATATGTGTATATATACACACAGCAGCAGCTCCAGGAGATCCATGTCCAGCATTTTATTTATATATATGTATATATATATATATATATATATATATATATATATATATATATATATATATATGTATATGTATATGTATATATATATATATGTATATGTATATGTATATATATATATATATATGTATATGTATATATATATGTATATGTATATATATATATATATATGTATATATATATATATATATATATATATATATATATATATATATATATATATATATATATATATATATATATATATATATGTATATATATATATATATATATGTATATATATATATATATATATATATATATGTATATATGTGTATATATATATATATATATATATATATATATATGTATATATATGTATATATATATATGTATATGTATATGTATATATATATACGTATATATATATGTATATGTATATATTAATCAATAAGTAAACCTTTCAGTACTGTTTATTATTGTGGTCATTTTCATCTCCAGGGTACCATGGAGGAGAAGATCTATGATCGTCAGGTGACCAAGCAGTCTTTGTCCTATCGAGTGGTGGATCAGCAACAGATTGAGAGGCACTTCACCCTTTTTGAACTGACTGAACTTTACACATTTGAGCCAGACCTGCTGGATGACCCAAACTCTAAGAAAAGCAAAAGAACCACCTCTGTTGTGCCAAAGGTGACGTCACCATCTGTATTTTCAGGTGTCTGCTTTGGTGCCATGAAAATATAAAACACAGCTGTCTGACAAACAAAGAATTTGCATTATTGAATGACTTTTTGTTTCTGTTTCCCAGGATACAGTCCTGGCACAGCTATTACAAACATGTAAAGACCAGATAGTGTCTTTCCACGAGCATGAATCTCTGCTGGACCATAAACAAGAGGAGGAGCTCAGTGAGGCAGAACGCAAAGCTGCCTGGGCCGAGTATGAAGCCGAGGTAAAGAGCTGAACACTGCAAAGCATAAATTATCATGAGCACTGTCTAGTGAAACCGCATGCCCTAGACTTTATGCACTGTGTTTTACATTATAATTCTACGTGCTTATTGTCTGTAAATGTCTGTGTTTTTTCCTCAGTCAAACACAACCAACCTACCAGTCACCTTGAGGCAGGACACCTTGGATATGAAGACCAATGAACAGCTATTGGTATGAATAAATATAATTTTCTTAAACCTTTTCTTAGAACTGCTGCTGGTGAAACATATTACATAAAAAATGTAAAAATCTTTGCAGGAATTGCTTAACAAGAGCCGAGCAAATGTATCGGTGGCCTTCCTGTCTCTGCAGAGGATGAGGTCTCACTCTAATGAGGACTACATGTTACGAGTGGTGAGTTACTAAAGGTTTCATGGTAATGTGGTAAATGTAAGTAAGTATTTAGAATTAGGGTACATTTTAAAAAGTAAAACAGTGTGGTTTTCAAATATACAGTATGTTCATAATCATGAATGGATGTTATTTTCTGAACAATATTATTATACGGCATCAAGCTGCCCCCTGCAAAGGTTATTCGACTAGTCAATCGACAGAAAAATAATTGCAACTAATCGATTAATTGTTTCAGTAATCTTTTAAGCAAAAATGTCACATATTTCCTAGTTCCAGCTTTTCAGTTGTTAGGATTTGCTGCTTTTCTTTGTCTTATGTGATGATATCTTTTTTGGGCTGTTGGTTGGGCAAAACAAACAATTTGATGACATCATCTTGGGCTGTAAGAAATTGTGATGGGCATTTCTCACTATTTTATAGAAAAATCCATGAACGGAGAAAAATATTGGCAGGTTAATCAATAATGAAAATAATCGTTAGAGGCGGCCCTAATACGGACAAAATCTTCTGTCTCACTACTTTTATATGTTCTGTGTAGCATCTCTGTGTCGTTTAAGTTTCTTTTGTTAGATTTTCAGAATATAAATCAGCAAGCAAACCATTCTCACCAATTGGTGAGAATGGTTTGCTTAACCATTCTCACCAATTCACTTATCACACATACAAATATTAACACAAACCTCCATCAGTCCCATACATAAATACCCTAAATACCCTTTTATGTATTCTGAAAATAAAGAACAGAAAATAGGTTGCCAGATCTTATAAAACTTTGTGGTTGAGCCCTGAGTCGTAAGCTTTAGTTTTTAAAGTTTGAGGCGTGCTTTTACCTCTAACCAGCGTTTATGAGTGTTGTTACAGTTTTGAGGAGGTGCCTTAGCTCAGCTATGTGTTGACTGACACACTAAGCAGAATTTGAATTAATGTATCATTTAATTGTACAATCACATGAGAATCTGAATGTGTGCAGTTGACAAAATGCATTGCAGCACATTACTTGGCAGATAGAGGATGCAAATGGCTCATAATACCAACCTTATGTTACAGTTAAGATCAGTTGTTCAGAATATTCTTTGTACCTCGTGCGTAAACTTGAATTTATTTATGTTACAGCTGCAACAGTACCCTCTGCTGCCTGAGGCCGAGGTTAAGGTCAAAGCTGAGATTTGGAAACTGTGTGATCAGAAGGAACAGGAACGTAGACGGGCCTTTTATCGAGACGTTCTTGCACAGCAACAATCAGTAAGTCATTTTTACACGTGTGAGTGTGTATGTCTGTACATATATGTGCAAATAGCCATTCTCATTGTTAAATTATATCCCTCCACAGCTCACACTCAGCATTCAGGCCATATTGAACAATCGAAGAAATCAAGGGATGAAGACGACCGTGACCACTGTGAACCAGCCTGGACAGACTTGAACAAGAAAATTGTGTTTGAGTGGGAAAAGAAACTGATGCCTTTGTTCTTCATCGCATAGGGACCTTATTTCATCACTGCTCTACCAGTGAATTGAATCTATGTTTTACCAGTATGGAAGGGAGGAGTGCATTGAGCTCCCATAGCATCAAAACAGCAGCATATTATCAGATGATATAGAACCACATTTCCATTATAGCAATGTTCAGGTGCACTGACAGTTTTGTTTTGTAACACTAGGAGCACTTTAACTTACACAGGTTAAGTAGTTAAGATGTACAAATGTCCTTTATAAAGAGTTTGCAAAAACTGGATAGTTTACCAAAAATATTGTCTGGAGTCTGAACATAGCAATTTGGTTTCCACATTGGAGTGAACTTAAATCTTTTGCTACTGCATTATATCTAACATTTTATGTTTACCAGTTGTTATAATTCTGTAATAAATTAACAAAATAACATATTGGTTCTTGTGTTGTTTTTGTCCATGTTTGTGAACCATCAACAAGATTCAGGCCATGACAGTTAGCAAATGTTCAGAGCAAAGATATTTTTAATTACAAATTACAATGAATGTTTTTTTTTTTTGCAGAACAAAAATCAAGATCATCACCCTCGGAAATCATATGCATTATTGTGCATATGTAGCTTAAATGTCAATATGTGTAGCTTGCTTCACAGTGTCAGTGTATGTGTGCTGCATTAACTTTCTTAATGACATAAACATAAGGCGTTGATGTCTCCCTCCCGAGTATCCCAGTAGAAACAGAGCAGCTGTTCAGACACTGAGTCGTTCCCCTGAGAGGAAGGCTCCATGCCCAGAAGTTTATTTGTTAATTAATGAAAGCAAGCTAGCTGCAGTGGTGGAAACCCTTCAGGCTCCACTTCAACTGACATTAGTGCAAAGGAAAGTAGTGTGTACAAAACTGTACAGGCCTGGAAAGGATCATAAAAAAAAAGTCTTTACACCGTGGATACATTTCTTATAAATTATATTGTAGGTGGTATAAAAGGCATTAGACTGGGGAAAAATTAGAGTAAATCTTTGTACACATACACATACAGCAGTTTCATACAAAATTTGGCAGTTTCACTATCATAAAAAGGTGACAGTGTTCATACACTTGCATGCAGGATCACCATGAAAGTGGTATGGATTTATGTACACACAAATACCAATATCCATGGTTTGTCCAAAGCAATTTCTCTTTGATGAGGAGTATTGTTCACTTAGACAAATGTCAAGATTAATATTGTTTGTGCTTGAGTTTGGGACATAACCTCAAAGAGAAAATAGGGTCCACTTAGGTTCAAACAGGAGGACATGCCACCTTTTAATGCACTATGTGGATCAATTAAAGTTCATATAATGGTATCAACTATAATGCTTGAAGCGTTCAGAATCTAGCAGGAAAAAGTACATTCATTACAACATACAGATGGAAAACGCTAGCTAGAATGACATTGTGATGACATGCATGCAGCCAGCTATGTCCTCTACTTGCTTACAGGAGCTGGAGTGTATCCCAGCATGCACTGGGCAAAAGAGACAACAGTCTATTACAAGTTTAACAGTCTATGGTTAACATGTTGATCTACTATCACGCAATCACATTCGCACCCATGGACATTTGTTTGAAATAGTTGCTGACTTAAATGTGTTTAGAAAGTTAGAGATGATGAACACACTCACAGGGAGAAAACCCCACAACAAATGCTCTTAGATTACCAACCACTTTACATTTACCCATGTTGAAATGGGTTTTACTAAAAAAGAAAAAGGATCTGGAAGATGAAAGAGCACAACCAATACTGTCAATCAGATATATTTTTTAAAAAAGGAAAGAAAACAAGAGAGTAAAGGATAGTACTGCCAGATTTTACATCTATGTAACTCATTTAGTGAGGTGTAAAAAAAGTAAGGATAACACTACACTCAGACACAGTCATCTTTTAAGTTAATTAATAAAATATTTAAAAAAAATAATATTTTCAGTCCACAGAAAGTAGTCCTTTACAGTGATGGCTGCAGTTTCCTGAAGTCCTGGAAGTCTGACCCTCCAGAAGGAGTTTTAGTCTCTTACATGAACACATATACACTGGTAAACCCATCCCTCATGTTTGAAGCTTGATGTGCTCCTCAGTCTGTGCACAGTAAACAAAAAACAAAAAACATCTGATGGCCTGAGCTCCAAGCTGTGCAGTTGTCAGGTAACATATCCATGTGTGGCTTGAGCAGCGGGTTGTGCAGTGGTTGTTAGTGTCCTGTATCCAGGTCCCTCATGTATTCCTGAAGTGCCTGCAGCCTGGCATCAATCTCCGACAGCTCAGCACCGGTATCTATGGAGCTCTCTGGGGTTGGAGATGTAAAAATGATATGATGTTTTTTTCCCCCCAATTAAAATAATTTTATTGCAGGAAAAATGTAAAAGGCTGATGAATTACCTTTGTCTTTCATTCTGTGTGTTGGAGTACTGCACAATGGCTTCCTGGTCAAAAGCCCTCCTCTAGACTAGAAACAGATCAATCGCACATTAAAAGGATAAGCCTGGTGATTGTCAACAAATCCCATGAAAAGCCCAAAACCAACAAGAACTGCATGTATAGCTGAAGCTTGATACATAGTGTATTTCCCTGTGCCATAGAGCTCCATTGTAGCCCCAAACCATTTATTCCTTTTTTAATAACTGATGCTAAAAACTACAGTTCCCAGATGTTTTAGGAAATTACTGAGCCTTAAAAAGAAAAAGTATATATTTGCAACCTGATTTAAAGACTTACATCTTCAGAGGGGTTGAGGTTATGAGCCACAGATAGAGTCGGGAAGTCTGACAGTATTGAGAGTCGAACTAACACATTGTTGGTTTGGTCTTTTCATTGGATTTGTTGACAGTAAGAAAAACATAGAATTACCCCAACCTTACCCTTTAAATATATAAAACAGAGCAGCAATAAACAGTGTACCAGAGTTACATTAATTACCATGTCACTCACCATACTGGGTCCATTGTAAGTCTGTTTTCTTCCTCTGTAAGCACAGAAAAACAGACGGTAAAATAACCAGCTAAGACAACAGACTTGACAAAACCTATCTGAGGTAATCCCATCACCTGAACAGAGTTTTGGCCATTTCCTCCATATCCACTAAGGAGCTTTCAGAGGAGTTCCTGCTCCCTCTCCGCTCCACAGATAAACTCCTGCCTCTGCTGCCGGACCGGGCCATCTGAGGATAGACCTCTCTGGAACGTGAACGCCCCCTCTCAGGGACAATGGGTGATGTCAGCATGTCCCTCCGAACCTTCCTCTGTCTGACACACACACACAAAAAAACAGGGTGAAAACTATTGTTCCGAGCAGTTACAATATCAAATACTGGTGTACTGTCAAAGGAAAAATAATGGAACCAACTTTTTGAGATCTGCCTCTTTCTGCCTGCGCTGTCTGTCCTGGATGTAAGCAGTTGGGTC
Source organism: Siniperca chuatsi (assembly GCF_020085105.1). Lineage (NCBI taxonomy): Eukaryota > Metazoa > Chordata > Actinopteri > Centrarchiformes > Sinipercidae > Siniperca > Siniperca chuatsi. The sequence goes on from NC_058055.1 coordinate 10,038,098, forward strand.
AAAGCGTGGTACCCGTGACCCTGTAAGATAGTAGGCGGGAATATTGAGATCTTAACACATTATCACTCGATGTTGATAACTGACAAATTCTCTTAAAAAACATTTTGATCTACAAAAAAGTCTTTTAGGGTTTTGATTTAATACGTAACAAAAATTCACAAAAAGAGAATCAGAAAATTTGATTTTAGCCTTACAGAAATAATAGGCCGAACTACTGCAACATAATGAGCAGAGCCAGTACCAGTGGGAGAAGGTGACGGCCTGGGTATACGAGCACGTGGTCCTGAGGAGTCCGCTCTTCTTCCTCTTTCCTCTGACCTTCGCCCTCTGTCCTCAATCTGTTCTCTGGATCCTGAACGAGCCCTGACTGTCCCGTACCCTGACCTTCTTTCGCGGGACAGAGAGCGATAGATTTCCCCATCAACTCGAGAGCTGATGTGACCAGACACGGGAGTCACTCTGCTGCAGACACACAAAGAGGGTGTGTGCCAAGTAGGTAAACAAGATTCAGATTTCAAATGTTTACTCCACATTGTAAGTGAATGAATGAAAGCGAGAGAAAGTAAAGATATAGTACACGCTTAGATTGTCTAACCCTCTCCGTAGTAACCCCAGCTCATTGGTGAGACTCTTGACACGAACACGAAGAGCGCACTCTGATGCTCTCAGCTCCTCCAACTAGTCAGGACAGGGGAAAAACATGTCAGAACCAGCTGAGTAACAAAGGAAACAACATAAATCTTTTTAAGTTGACTACTTTGAGAAGAAGAAGAGGTCCACCTGCTCCAATAGGAGTCGCTGCTCCTGGCCTCTTTTGCTTGCTGAGCGTTGACTTTTGGCCCTCTCCTTGACAAGCTGCTCCTCCAGCGTCCTCACCACATCTCTGACCCTCCAGTCCTCTCGTCCAGGTGTGGAACCACTTCCACTGATCTGCAGTCGCTCCAGAACCTTGGCCATGGCCTCCTTCTCTTCTTTCACTAGAGCCAGCCTTGAAAACAGTAGGAGGCATCAAAAAAAAAAAAGAGTCCCACATCCCTTCATATTGGTCACGCTGATGGAGATGAAATGCAACCTACTCTGCTCGTAGCCGCTGCATTTCTAGTTCTGCAGATTTGTTAACTCCATGAGAGGTGACAGCGCTGAGCTCAGCCCTCAGAGCTCTGACTTCTTTCTGCAGGGCAGCCGGGTCAGGCTTACCCACATAGGGCAGGGGTAAAGGGTAGTGTATCCTACAAATATAAAATAGTTAAATAGTTATTACCACTGACATACCCAAAATACTGAGAAGATAAAATCTGTGGCCAAAAGAGGGTATCACCAAACAAAATGATGTTTAATATGTGACTTTGTAAACACAAACCTGTCAAACTCCACAGTGTATATGAGGATTAGATATCTTTTGGCAGTGAGAGCAGATGACTGCTGATGGCCACGAGGACGACTAACCACTCCTGCTTTTCTGTTACGTAGCAGCTCCAGGTCAGCATAGGTCAAGAGGTCGAGTGTAACAGAATCAGTCGTCTGCAGAAAAAGTTCACGTTAACTATGAAAGATCAGAAACAGACTTCATGGCCATCAACTTGAGAAAAAAAGAAACTTATAAAAGATTATAAATGTTTTTATGATGGTGGCCTCCTGGTTTTACATTTATTACCTTCTCATGTGCAGCAATAAAAATGTTTTTACCATTTAATTCACAATTATAGTTTAAATACACAAAAAATAATGTTTTTCTCTTCTGAGAATGATGAATCTAATGTGCTATTAAATTGTTTAACTGTCTTTGCTCATATTTGACTGTTTTTGTGGTCCGTGTATTACTTTTGTTTTAGCCACAAACAGCCTGATGTTTGTTAAAACAGCACACACAAGTGTGTGTGTGTGTACTGTGCTTGTATGTATATGACAGTTCAGTTGAGACCGATTTCTAAATGTACGCAAATTTCCAATTGTTTCTCTTATTTTCCTCCAAGCCCTCTCCTGTTGACCCCTGTTCCTGTGCATTAATGAAAAGGAGAGAAGGAATAAGACAGCTCAGGATAACTGTGCATTTTTCGCTCAAGTGGAAACACTGAACTTGAATGAATGAGTCTCGCCTTGGCTCACACAGCCTCGGGCAAATCTGTGTCTGTTCACATCTTTCTATTGACTTATACTTTATTGAATGTATGCATTTGTGCCACCTCTACATTTTCTTTCATTTTATCTGAGCGCATCTTCAAACATACCTTTCTAACAGCTGATTCCAACATGCTACAGAAAATGGGGAACTGCTTGAAGTTTCCAGTTTTGCGGGTGAGGTCCTCGATGTCTAAAAAAAAAAAAAAAAAAAAGAGAGAGAGAGAGAAAAAAAAAAGAATTAAATAATGTGAGTGAGAGTATTTGTGCCTGTGATGACATTTAATATGTGATAAATGTTTGCTACTTACATGCTGGATCAAAGTCCCCCCTCCACTGATCTGCTGTCAATGAGTCGGAGATTTCGACTATCAGTAAACCCTTGTCCACCTCTATCTTCACAGAAAACTCCACTCCTCGAAATACAATATCCTCCATCACCTCAGAGCCCTCCTCCATTGCTCTGGGTCTGTGTAGGGGAAATCAATTATTCCTATGAATTAGGAGCAACTGCTCTACTGCTAAAAAAACACAGCTGGGTAATGTTAGTGGGCCATTTTACAAGATACATACATCTGATGCCAGGAACAAATTACAAGGTCTACAGCCTGATCATAACCCTGATCGCCTCCCAGCAGAGCCTCAGACCAGATGGAGCCACCAAGACCATATCAAACGTCTTGACAAATTTGGAAAAATCCAAACCAGATTTGCTATAGTTTAAAGATGTTAACAATGGAAATCTGAATTCGAGACAATCTGTAAAAATCTGTCATTCAATGATACATGCCACGTTTTTTGTCCACTAGTGGGTTCATGGCCTCAGAGAAACAACCCAAAAGTCATATTATCAGTAAAGTAGGTAGTGCATGTCTCATGTGCATGTCCTGTTTCCTACTCACAGGATTGTTTTTGGAAAGTGCGTTCAGTGTGTACTGAATTTATATGATTTGTGCAGATTTGCATTCCCTTTACATTAAAAGATTTTTTTTTTATTCAGTATTTTAAAAACCTAGTTGTAAAAACTAGGGTATAGCCAGTATAGAAAAGGATAGATGCCTGTTAGCTATAGATATTATTTCTCGGCATCAGCATAGTCATTTTAAAGGGTCTCTATATCATTATTCTGGCTTTCTCTCACATTTCACCTGGCTCACCTCACAAAGTCTGTCTTCATGAAAACACACCGCGAGGGGCGGTAGCGAGCCGACCGCGTCCATTTCAAAAGGTGTCATCGTTTTTATTGGACTAAAGTTCTGGTTGGTGGGTCATATCATATGTCGAGTACTCAGAAAATGTCTACGGTCATGTTTTACGAGGTGAGTTATTAATTATGTTTATTTTGCTGCGTTACAACGCTGTTAGATTTCGCGCTCGACTTCACTTTCTCCCGTGCACAGTGAAAGAGACTGTGACACGAAATCTGTGTTAACCTCACCTTTGTATTTTCACTGTACATGAAAAGAAAACATTATAGGCGGTGGGGGAGTTGCTTGTTTTGCTAACTTAGTTCACGTTAAGTTTGAGGGTCGGCTCTATGCAATTGATAATTCCTTCTGAAATACAACTAACGCTACGATATCTTCAACTTCTCTGTCAAGAGATCAGCTAGCAGGAGCTCTTCGCTCCGGTAACGTCAACTGGCCAACGTTAGCTAAGGTTAGCTAGCATGGACATCGTTAGTTAGCTCTGGGTCACGCAAGTTAGTTAACTTGACTCGCAGCTAGCTAACCAAGCTATCTGTAAGCGGTCCACATAACGTTATTCAGCGTGCGAATAAACGCCAAACAAAAATACGTTAACGTTACCTTTGGTTGCAGTAATGATCCTTAATGAGGTAAAATGTCAACACATAGCTACCCGTTGGAAAAGCATCGTTGCGTTAGCTAGCTGAAGTAAATGAAACAGCTAGCCGCTTGGTTGGTGGTACAATACAGTCCAAAACTATTTGTAAGCCACCGGCACCGTGGAGACAGAGGCGGTTCAACAACCGGGAACCGTTAAATTCTTCTTCTTCACTTTGTTCTGCCTCTGCTGCCTCTTCCTCTGCCTAAATCTGACGGAGGCTTGACGCCTCTGAGGTGTATCTCTGCCCTCCACTGGTAGTGAACAGACATTACCTCCTTCTTCTTCTCCTTTTGAGTTTTATGGCGGTTGGCATCCATAAGTGTGCATTACCGCCACCTACTGGATTGTAACAGCTTCACAGTGTAAAGTATTTACAGTAACTTAACTCAGACCCAGTTGTCTGAGTTGGTGCAACTCCTTCCCTCAATGTAACATCTAGATCCTCTCCACTGCAAGATTAGTAGTGGTGGAAGAAGTATCAGATATTTCTTAAGTAGCAATACAACAATGTAAATGCTCCAATATAAGTAAAAGACCTGCATTCAAAATTGGACTCAATATTCAAAAATATCAAAATACCAAAGTATCATCACTGATAATAGTGCTGCAGAAAAATGCAAATATGCTATAAAAATCTAAAATGTAGGCTACTGAAAGTACTGTGCAGAAAAATGATGTCTGCCTATTATTGGATTACTTTAACTCTTGCATTGATTTGTAAGCTGCATTTTACTGGTGTAGATGGTGAAGTGGAGCTAACTTCAGCTGCTTTATATACTTTTGGATAGTGTAATCTGCAACACTGCATCATATTTTATAAACTGATAATTTTTTGTGTATGTAAAATCTTAATCTGGAAAGTTACTATTGCAGCTCAAGTTGTCAAATAAATATAGTGAAGTAAAAAGTACAATATTTCCCTCCAGATTGTAGTGGAGTAGAATTATAAAATAGCATCTAAGTGAAGTATAAATACCTTTTAAAATTGTAGTGGTAGTTACTTTTTACCACTGCAAATGAAAACATTAGTTCAACACAGTACTGCTAGAGTAGTATATCTAATTTATAACGATGAACAGACAGAACCAAGCATCTCTTCATATTTGTGAAGTTCTTAGCAGTTTATGAAAATTATAATAGTATTTATAACATATTATATGTAACATTTTCCTCCTCTATTTTCAACATAAATTTAAAACTTTGAACCAACTTCCATGTTGACATTGTCAACATCTGTGTGTTCAACCTTCCACTGTTTGGTTAAGTGGTTAATAGCAGTTTTCAGTAGAAAACAAGTGCTTCCTGTAAATGTTTGATGAACCTGTTGCATAAGATCAGAGCCGACCCTGTCATCTGCATGTCTTCACTCAGTCTCGGTGAAGGGCTGTTTCCACGGAGACGTTGTTCACCCATTAGGCAAACAGTCCAGTGACTGAGTCTGAAGTCTGAGGTCCTTGCTGCCGGTCTGTAAAGGCACAGAAAAACAAAGGCAGCAGAGGAGTGTGACCTGGAGTAAGTGTGTGCTAAAGAATGACTGACTGAGGTTTTTTGGTCCTCCGATGCAGAACTCCGCATGGCATAAACACAGAAGTTGCGGGACTTCATCTCTCCTTGCTATGACTCCCAAGAAACCTCAGCAATGGCTGCAAGTGGTCGGACATGCAGGTTTGTTTATCTGGTCTCACTTGTTTTTCATTTTGCTCCTTAGCAGGTCTAATATTGGTTAAAAAAGTCTTGTGTGTCCTTTCCTCTGAGTCTTCTTTTCCTTGCTTGTCTTCTTAGGGAGCTTTCATGTTGGGGATTATGGTACACTGCTGAAGAGGTTTTGTGAGGGGGAGCAACAATGCTACCTTAGGCTGATGGAGGACGCTTTGAGGCCCTTTGTTCCAGCTTACCACGGTGTGGTGCAGCGGGACGAGCAGGATTACAACATGATGGATAACTTGCTGACCCATTTCAACACACCTGCCATCATGGACTGCAAGATGGGCAGTCGGTAAGTTTTAACGGGGCAATTTCTGTCACTGAGAGCAGTTGAATGAGTTTTCTTTCAGGCAAATTTGAAGGAGGAGACATATAGTGCAGCACTGATTCTCAAAAAGGCCTTATAGTTTCTTAGATATCCTGAATATCAAAAATGACATCAATGAAACATAATCATTTACTAATAAAATCAGCAGAAAAAGTTTTCTATGGTATAATAGTTGTTTAAATAGCCCCGTAACCTATTCACAAATGCTCAGTTTGGGCTCAAACTGTTTTAGAGGCTGAAATACAACATTATAAAACAACTATTAATTAAATAATAGCTTCATTTAATTGCAGTTGTCAGACATAGAAAAAAAGATTTTCATGTAAGTAGTATTTATAAATACTTAACAAATGAGCATCTTTTGCACTCAAATTATATCATTGGATCTTATGTTAAAGTAATATGTTCCTCTTTGAAGCGTTGTTTTTTTCACAGTTATAATACACCTTTAATACATTTAATATGCTCACAATAAAGACAGTGAGGCGCTGTCCTTCACAGCACATACCTCGAGGAGGAGCTGCTGATGGCCCGAGAACGGCCCCAGCCCCGTAACGACATGTATGAGAAGATGGTGGCTGTGGACCCAGAGGCCCCAACAGTTCAGGAACGAGCCCAGCAGGGAGTGCTGAAAACTAGGTATATGCAGTGGAGGGAGACGCTGAGCTCCACAACAACTCTGGGCTTCCGTATTGAAGGATTCAGGGTAAGCTCATCAAAGATGGTTGCGTCATGTAATTGATTCATCTTGATATACTGTATAGGGAATAAATGCTGCTAGGTTGACAATCTTGGAAAAATGCAGTTTTTTTCAGCAATAAATGCCTATTTTCATAGTCTAATAGCTGCAAATTTTGCATTATAATGCTGTAATCTGTACGCTTCCTGTGCAGAAGGCAAACGAAGAATGTCACACAAACTTCAAAAGAACCAAAAGCAGAGAGCAGGTGATGGAAGCACTTAACAACTTTGTTGAGTCCGATAAACACATTGCGGTGAGTGTGAACTTCACTGACCTTCATTTACTTGTAGATTCGTTTTTGTTTCCATCCATCCATCCATTTTCTACCGCTTGGTCCCTGTTAGGGGTCGCGGGTGACTGGAGCCTATCCCAGTGACTTTGGGCCTTAGGCAGGGTACACCCTGGACAGTGGCCAACTCGTCGCAGGGCTAACACAGACACAGACAAGGACAGACAACCATTCACTCTCACATTCATTCAATACGGGCAATTTAGAGTTATCAATTAACCTACACATGCATGTCTTTGGACGGTGGGAGGAAGCCGGAGAACCCGGAGAGAACCCACGGTAACACGGGGAGGACATGCAGACTCCAGAGATTGTGTGACGTTGGTCTGGTCCGGGAATCGATCCCACGAACCCACGATCTCCTTATTGGGAGGCAGGAGCTTTTAGCCGCTCTGCCACCGTGCACCCCTCGTTTTTGTTTCCTCTCTTGTAAATCTTGTGTCTTTCCCTTCAGTGGGGCTATCTGAGACGGCTGAAACAGTTGCGGCAGGTCTTGGAGGCGTCAGACTTCTTCAGAACACATGAGGTAGATGTCTTGAGCAGGATTTTGGAAATGTGAAGGAAAGAACCACTGAGCTTGTTCCAAAAGAGCTATGCTAGAAATCTATGGTGCCCATTTTTTATTGGCTGGTGTAGGCAGGCTTAGGCTGATAATATACAGTAGCACATTTGTCCAGTGGTGGAACCTTTTTCTAACAACTGTATCCCTGCAGGTTGTGGGCAGTTCCTTACTGTTTGTACATGACTGGACAGGCAGAACAGGAGTCTGGATGATTGACTTTGGAAAGACAGTGGCCTTGCCGCCGCACCTCACCTTGGACCACCGTACTCCCTGGGTAGAGGGCAATCGAGAAGATGGCTACCTGTGGGGTCTGGACAACCTCATTGATATACTGGCCAACATGCTGCCACTGACCTGAACGCCACTCTAAACATGTGTGGAAATGTACTCTCAATCCTTCCTTCCCCACTCATGAGTGCAGAATGACTGCAGATGCACTGGCTTCTGAAATGGTTGTCAAGAATTGTGGGGATGAACTCTAATGAGGGTGTAAACAATGGAAGATGTGATTGATTACAATAACAACACATTTTGCAAAATGTGTTATCAAGTAAATATTTTCCATAACAGATTTTTGTCAATAAATTAGGCCCACAACATTGGTCAAAAGGTCATTGGTGATTTATGGAATCTCTGAGGAACCCGAGCCTTGTGAAGTTTGACCACTGAATAAACTCCACTCACTCTACAACTACACTCACCTATACTGCACTAACACTGAGCGCAATCTCAGTTTCCAGCCTCAGCAGGAGATGTCTGGCTCTACTGTCTTGAGATGACCTGCTCATTATTTTCAGGAAACACGTGGCAATTATAAGCTAAAAATATGGCTGCCCCCCTCTGGCTTGAGATGATTAGTAGTTCAAATGTCACACTGTGGCATTATAATGGTGCTAAAACTTATTTCCTGCGTTTTTTTTAATGAATTTGTTTGCCTCACTATTATAAACATTATTCGATAAGGTTTAAATGCTTTATTTAAATGCATCATACAGTAGTTTGCATAAATATGATCATTTTCACACATTAGCTTGTGAAATAATTTAATAATTTATGCACTGGATTTAGGACATTCCACCGAAAACACTATACTTTGAGACTTCAATGGATGTCAATATCAAATTACGAGTCCTACTACTATACATAATGTTAATAGTTGAGACCAATAATAGGTAGGGTGTTCCTTGTGGTCCAACAAGAAACCTCATGAAAACCAGCTGTTGTCATCCTCTTCTGAAGCATGAAGGTTGATGGCATTGGATGTTTCTACTGTTCTGGATCATTGAAAACATCAACATGAAGCAGACTGTAATTTTCGCTGTCTTTATACATTACAACTGATCAGTCAGAATGAAACAATCAGCTTGACAAATCGCAGATTGAATTGAGATGAAAGTTAGCCTTTTGGCTAAATTGCGCATTAACAGCACTGTTTATTGACATGCATTGTAAATTGCATATTAAGGTTAGTTGGGAAAAATTTGAAAGGGAAAAGCAAATTGTATAACACTGTTAATTTTGTGCCAATGTCATGTTTAAATCCTGGATTATATATATAGATTTTTTTGTGTGCTGCCTGAAGCCTTTTACAAAGTAATTTTATATTTTATTGTTTAGTTATTGGTTATTATTAAATCCATTATAAAGTAATTCTGTTAGTAAGTAATGCATTGATGGGTTCATGCAGATATCAGTACGTACTCATGCATTTACGTACTCATTAAACTATCATGTAAAAATGATAGATACGCAGTACTGTAGACCTGAAGAGATCAGAATATTAATCAAACTCTGAAGTTCAACACCTGATACAGGGCTGACTGGTGAGATGAAGGCAGATGTGCTCTCTGTCTTCTACACCTGTCTGCTCCTGTCATTCCGCCATCAGACGGCAGGCAGCGGGAACCCCTGCCCTTACGTGCAGCACCAGACGAGATTAAAGGGATGAACAGACAGAGAAACTGAAAGTCATGCTCAACAAATCCTCCCACACAGTCTGCAGCAACAACAAAAAGCCCTCTGAGAGGAGCTGGAAGCTGCACAGCACAACCACAGTTGCTGCTGAGCAAACTCCACCGGAGCAGTTTTGAGTTGAGTGCCTTGCTCAAGGGTACCTCAGCGGTGTTAAAGATACAGGGGCAAGCTCTGCTCTTAAATTTCTCCCACTTAAATTGATCCTGCTGAACTGGCAAACTTCTAGTCACATGATGCTTCTCTAATGTTTAGGCCACTGCTAAACATTAGTTTCAGTAGCAGAGGAGAATCAAGGTTGATGCTACACTTCTGTCAGGACTTGAAACACCTTGGTCCGTGCTTGGTAGATGTAACTGAGTGATTAAAGGACCAATTATGTGAAGCAAACCTTTTGTCACGTGTAGAGTTTGAGTTGAAGTGAAGTTGAGGTGTGATGAAGGCTTGAAATAGAGGAACAGCGCTTTTAAAATGAAAAGATGACTGCACCAGTCAGGGTGTGCTCAAAGACGGAGGGGGTGGGCAGGGGATGATGATGTCAGTGTGTGACAGATGAAACATCAGACAGCCTTTCAGTTTGCACAAAAAACTCAAGGGGCTTCCTCTTGCTGGTCATTGTTCAGCAGATCCATGGAACGAGCACAGCAGACCAACAGCGGTCAGGGAACGGACGCTGATGTCAACGAGACCAGGTACTATGTGTTTTTTTACTTTAAACCTCGACTGTTTGATCTGTGTGTGGATTTCGTATCAGAAACTGCCACTGACTAAAAATGTTTTCATGAATTTAGTGGGGTTTTTTTATCATGACGTCTTTATGATATACTGATTAAACCAAAGCTTAGCATGTTTTCAGTCAGATTTCTGTGGTTAAAATCATTTTGTATTAATTAGGGGGAAAAATAAAGCACATACACTTATGCTAAATAAAATAATATTTACATTGTAGTAAACATACTACAAATATATGTCTTTTTTGTTTTCTTACAGGCTATATTCTCTTCAGATGCATCATTTTTCACCTCAAAGCAGCCTTTAGTAACCTCCTTCAAGAGATGTTTTTCAAACCTGTGCAATTTTAGAGCTGCATGTATTGCTGTGTATGTAAACCAAAAGTGCTTTACATAGCCAGTGCATGCCTGTTGGGGCGGGGGATGCATGTAACACATACTGTGAGTGTGTGACTGGCGGAGGCAGTGCATGTTGTTGCAGGGGTGTATCTGTGCTGCTGCTGTGCTCATGGCTCAGAGGAGGGCTGCTGGTGGCTGCTGCTGCCCCAGGGCGCCCATGAATGAAGACAATGCCCGTTTCTGCCTGCTGGCTGGGCTCATCCTGCTCTACTTATTGTGTGGGGCGGCCATCTTCTCAGCCCTGGAACACCCCTTTGAGCTGCACGCCCGCCACCTCTGGAAACAACAGCTGGACAACTTCACCCGGCGATACAGAGTCAACCTGGGAGCCCTGCACACTCTGCTGCGGCAGTACGAGGAAGCAAACGGAGCTGGGATCAGAGTGGACACATTGAGGCCACGCTGGGACTTTTCTGGAGCTTTCTACTTTGTGGGCACAGTGGTCTCCACTATTGGTAAGTCTTGCACCTTTTTTGTTTTTCGGAGATGCTAATTGGAAAGTTCTTAGATGATGATGATAATAATAATGAGATATCAACTCCAAATGTCGCTGTTTATCAACCTTGACCTTTTAACCTTTAATATTTAATTTTGTGTTTCTCCTCTCCAGGCTTTGGTATGACCACACCAGCGACCATAGCTGGAAAAATATTCTTAATCTTCTATGGTCTCATTGGCTGTGCTGCCACCATCCTCTTCTTTAACCTCTTCCTGGAGAGGATCATCACGATGTTAGCTTACATCATGCGCTGGTGTCATGAGCGTCGGCTGAGGTGTGCTGGAGTCAGGGTGGTGTCGAGCAGGGAGGAGTCGTCTGGCGAGGAGGACAGCCTGGAGGGCTGGAAGCCGTCAGTCTATTACGTGATGCTGATCCTGGGTGTGGCATCGGTTGTGATTGCATGCAGTGCCTCCACTCTGTACAGCTCCATGGAGAACTGGAGCTACGTGGACTCCCTCTACTTCTGTTTTGTGGCCTTCAGCACCATCGGCTTTGGGGACCTGGTGAGCAGTCAGAGGCAGCAGTATGAGTCTCAGGAGGCCTACCGGCTTGGGAACTGCCTTTTCATCTTAATGGGGGTGTGTTGTATTTATTCACTTTTCAATGTCATTTCTATTATCATCAAGCAAACTCTCACCTGGATCGTGGGTAAGCTGGTTTGCTCGGGGCGGCCCTGCTCCTGCTTTACACCTAGCTGCCGGTTGCTCTGCTGCCCTTGCCTCCAGAAGAAAAATCACAACCAGAGGCGTCTGCCTGCACACCTCAGGCAAAAGCGCTTAAAACGCAACACCGTGCAGCCCATCTCATCCCACTGCCCTGCAGGAAGACACTGCTACACGGAGGGCTCGGTGGAGACAGTGTGTGACAGCGAGACGGATGCAGGTGCAGTGGCTGACGGGGTATATGTGGGGCGTCGTCTGTCAGGAGAGATGATCTCTGTCAATGAGTTCATGGTGTCCAATAAGGTTTCTCTGGCACTGCTGCAGAAGCAACTGAGCGAAACAGCTCATCAGGGCCCACGGCAGAGCTACGGCCATCAAAATGGATTCTCTGGTGGTGTGGGGGCCTTGGCCATTATGAATAATCGCCTACAGGAAACCAGTGTGGATAGGTAACACCACTAAGATGTTATTCTTGTGTACATTGCTTTGGGTTCTCTATACTGGAGCCGAAATCCAACCTATTTCCTTACTGAGTTATTTGAAGAAAGTCAATAATTTGTCCTCTCAGTATGACAAAACCAAATTCTAAGAATAGAATAAAATGTTCTTCTAATTATCATCACACCTCTGAGCAATTTCAGTAGAAGTCTATGCAGATAGTAGCAGACCTCCAGCATGGATTCTGGACATCAAATAATTGAATACATTTTGTTCTGTGTAGAGAAAGAGAGCAAAAAGACGAATACAATTGAAAGAATTCAACATCACTGTGAAGAGAGGTATTATGTCCTGAAGTGATTGGCTCATACAAAAGCAATCAGATGAAAGAAGCAGTGAAGGACCACTTAAAGGGGACTGCTGATTTAAGAGTGCTGCACATGTCCCCTGAGCTCCTCAATAAATATGGTTGTATGTGAGGTGGTATTAGTGACATAAACACAATGTCTACAGTCACCTCTTAGATAACTAGCTGCATATATAAAACATATGAATTGTGATTTTGTTTCTCAAACCCACTACAGGAGCTCACGAGCACTGAGAAAGAGACATTTTAATTTGTTGATTGCTCACAAGTCACCCATCTTGTTCCATCAATGCATGTCATTGAAATTCATAGTAATCACGAAAGAGCGCTGAGTTCCAGGGTTTTCAATAGAGGCCATCTAATCAAACGTAGCCTGTAGAGGACGTCCTTATGTCAGTAAGTGCTGTACAGATAGTCGCAGGATTACATCAACAGAGCGGAGAGTAAGATTCAGGCTCTCGTCTAAATGGAGGATATCATTTACTATGCAAGAAAACCCATTTTAATCCTTTTGCTGTCATTCTGTATATATATGATTGGGATGATGAGAAAAGCGTCCTCCTTAGGGATCTCACAAGAAACATAATCATCCATATTCTTCTAGTGGTCACGCTTGACTGTTACTATTTTCAAAACAACACGAAAAATAATTCTTCAGTGGGGTATTGTGGGTAAAAATACGGCAAGTTTTCAGTCAAATATTCTTTATTTAGGTTTAAAACAATCATGACTCTTAACATGTAACATCTATACGCAGAAAAATACCCACTGAAATAATATAACAATGCAGTATGATGCAGATAAAATGACCCATCCTGAAACTGATTCGTTCTGATTGTTTGTTTTATCACCTATATAAAAGTTAAATAAGGCAGCACAGTACATATCATCCAACTTATGGAAAAAACACATTTCACATACATTGTATTGAAGAGTGTGTTTAGAAACATGGTTGATGGTATATAGAGAAAGAATTGCAAAAATGTGTACATGTAGAATTTATGTAAAATATATGTTGATTGGTCAGTAAATATAGACTTTAGGGTATTTGGCCAATTTTTGGATACTTTTAGTTAATTTTTTTTGGCACAATCAAACCGCAACATGCTGTATAGCTCTTTTGATAATGTTCTATCAAATTATTCGAACGAATAACACATTTTCCAAACATCACTTCTGCCAAGTGGATCTTATTCTACATGTTTAAAACAAACACAAAATTGTAAAATTAAACAGAAGAGTTCAAGAAGAGTTTAGATTATGTGTGAAATGTATTTTTTCTTGATTAAGCGCGTGTATGCAAGGGCGTGACTTTGGGTTGAACATTGGGGGGGGTTGAGATCTCTACCCATGAAGGGTTTTTTGCAAATAGACTTGTCAATGTCTGTTTCGCATTCATTTTAAGGGGAAGAGACATACCAGAACAACATGCTCTACATATCTCAACTTGTGCAGTTGAATAGCAGAAAATTATTTACTTTGTATAAAAGCACCAAATGTGTAACGTTTCCTTTGTTGTTCCAGTAGTATGTTCCAGACATTTATCACTTCCACAACATATCTTAAGCCATTTGATAGTTATGTCACAATTTAAGTGTACTCAATCCCTATTATTCTCTTATAATTATTGAATTACATTGAATCGAGAAAATCAACCACTTTCTCATATTTTATATTTTATGAGAATATTTAAGTTTTTCATTCAGTTCATCATTATGATATGATATTTGGGGGGGTTGTACTGGCCAGTTTTGATTATGGGGGTGTATGTGTATGTATTGAGATTGAATTAGTAAAATTAAAAATTTAATCAGTGTTTATTTGCCTGTCACTTTTGACCATGAGGGAAAAAGTTAGCACTGTTAGCACTGCCTGTTGAAACAAATGGATATATGTTAGCTAGCACTGACAATGTTTCAGTCAACACATTTTTCCTTAAATTATTCTTTTATTATATCTTATATTATATCTTTTATTATACTTAAAATATATTTATCTTTAAAATATAACCTTACATATACTCACATTCCTTATTTTATCGAATGAAAATGTACAATTTCACAGTTGGCTGTTATTCATTGTCATTTGAAATTATCATCTGTATCTTCTGTTCACTGAATATGAGGCAGAGGTTTGTTGCTGGATCAGTGTCTCTGAGTATGTTTTACAAAATGTCCTTCTTGTATAAATATAAACTGTATCAGGCTTTATTAGATCTATTTTTGCATTGTATTTGTTATGACAAGATTCTGCTTGCTGGCATGACGTAAACAAACGCCCCTGTCTGTTAATCATCTCCCTTTTAGTCAAATTGCACACATGAAAAAAAACGTTTTAATACTGACATTAATTACAGTCCCTCCATGGATTCTTGGAGACAGAATTCAGCTGGGCTTCTCAGAAGCCTTCCAGGCCCTGGACAGACAGGTAATGGAGAAAATAATGGTGAATATACCGTGCATAGTGAAGGAAATAATGGTTAGAATGGGGCAGATGTGTAGTTTATACTCACATTTGGCAGTGTGGGATTGTGTGTCTCTCTTTGTTGATAGTAAGCAGAAATAATGCAGTTCCTTCTGTAACACACAGAGGTAACGTGGTGTAATTTCCTAATAGAGGGTATAAATGCACACATACACATAAACACTAATTTTGCATCTCTTACTTGCTCTGTATGCCTCCACCTGGTGGTAATCCAGGGATGACAGTGGATGCGAGGACTGTGAGGACAGACAGCAGGTCAGGTTCCTCCCCATTTACACACAGCTCATCATAAATCTCTGTCGGATATTAAAGCAAAAACATAGAAACAAACATATAAGCACATTTGGAAAGTTTCTGGCAATTCTTTCAGGTTTTACATGCAGCTTAAAGAATAAGCCTAGAGTTATTCTCTATTTTTGATATTGTCAACAAACTATCTGTCTCTCAATAATTTCAGCCCCAAGCCTATTTGTTCTTGTAGAAGACGTGCATCTTTAAAAATGGGGCACACACAAATTTAGTTTCATTGTTAAAAAGGCTGCCAAAACAGCTGGGCAGTGTAGATTTTGGTAACTCATCAGGGGTAAATAGTGCATTTGTTGGGGACTATTTTCAGCTGCGGATTAATACACATTTGGAGCTGTAGTGAGTATTTACCACATAAGAACAATGCACTGTATGTGGGATTGACTCAAAATTGACATGAACATGTCACCCAGTGCAACAGTGTAGCTCACTGATGTGTTTTTAGTAGTTTTTGGACAACAGTGGAGCTCTATGGCACAGGATCCATTCATTGTTGATTTTGGTTGACAAAAAAAGTATAAGTAAGTATAACATCATAGCCTATATACTTTTAAAGATTAAAATTGAGAACTGTTAAAAGAATGGTGTTGATTGTTTTTGTATTAGAATAAATTCTTAGTGGCCTGCCGCCCCCACAAAGCTTCCTGCCCTCATGAACCAGGACAAGTACAGAAGAGTTTCATCTCAGTGTGATTCAACTGCAAACCATGAACCTCAAGAAAACAGAAAAGTGTCAGGATTTCAACATTAAATCATGACAAAAACACAGTCTCCAAATGTCTAATATGACAGTGCATGCCCTTGTATATCATCTGTACCCACACACCTGCTACTTTGGACTCCAGCAGGTCTTCCAGCTCGGCCTCCTGATGTAATGCCTCTGCTGACAGCTGGGGGGCTCCAGGGAAGCACAGCAGGATGATGCTGATGTTGTCCAAGCTGCCCTGTGGAGCGAAGTGGTGTCAGCAGAGGTGAGTAATGATGGCTGACTTCGCAAATGTCAACATAAAAAACATTATTTCATCCTGGGTGAACAGTTTTAGAAATAGATCATTTTCACCTCAGTGTTTGCACACCAGTGTCACACAGATGCAGTGGAGCAGGAAAATGTAAATGAACTGTGGAAGATGCTGTGACATTTTGAGGTCATTGTGCAGATCCAAGCTGAATCTCTGTTACATAACAGAATGAAGTGATAGACATAACGGACAAACAGAGGGCAGCATGGATGTTAGTTTGTGCACATGTGGCCCATGTCTATCCTGAAGCGCTTCTTTGACTCTAAAGAAGATAGAAAAAGATAAAAAGATAGACAATGATCCCAATTTCTTTTATTAATTACCTTGAGGTTCTGTGAACCCTGGTTATAAATAGGGATGGGTTGAATGAGGGGGTTTGCTTCACTTGTTAAGGTAGAAGATATGCATCAATCACATTATGGGTACATCATAACGCAATAAAGCTTTTCTTGCTGAAAAGCATAAGTCTTCTTGACAAGCTAATTCCCTTATTCTACAGATTAGTTACTGTATAGTGAAAAATGTTCACTAAACACCCTTAAATCTAGCAGCTATAATATGAGTGGAGCTGGCTGTAGTGGAACAATTATTCTCCCTCTCTGGTCTGAATTTTTTTTTTATGTCTAAGGACGGTACAATGAGCAATTCTGTTTTCTTGAACATCAACCTTCAACTGTCTGACACTCTCACAGAGAGAGTGGCTGAAATGAGTCCTCATAGAAACCCAGAATAATCCCATCTAACCTATTCTGACACCTCTGCAGTCTATTTCAAGATGGTCTGTCACATCATGAACAGCAGCTATAGTCTAAATGAGACTGAACCAAACCTCTAGCAGAAGTCAGAGCTGCTTTTTCAGTCTATTTGCAGAATGTGTGCTGTTACAGCCACAGACGCTATTCTCTAGTTAAATTTTAGACCTTCACTACAATATGGCCACAAACATGTTTAAAGTGGCCATAATCAATATTTTTATTTTTTAATCAGAATCAGAATCGGAAATACTTTATTGATCCCCGAGGGGAAACTCTTTGTTACAGCTGCTCACTATCACGTCACACAGGAGAAGAAGTTCTAATAGAATAGAAATAGACATAATAATAAATAAGTCTGCAATCAAATCGAAATATAATACACTATAATACACCTAATCAAAATAGGCGGGTATGAAGTATAAAGCTAAGTAAGTGTACAGTACAATGTAATAATATAAGTAAGTAATAGTAGTGCAATCATGTGTACCGTCAAATTGAGTGT